>NC_057733.1:41663190-41691458 GCF_004010195.1 Chiloscyllium plagiosum | reverse complement strand
CATTTCTTGCGGTTGCAGGGGAAGGTGCCGGGAGTGGAGGTTGGGTTGGTGGGGGATGTGGATCTGACAAGGGAGTCGCGGAGGGAGTGGTCTTTCCAGAACACTGATAGGAGAGGGGAGGGAAATATATCCTTGGTGGTGAGGTCTGTTTGGAGGTGGCGGAAATGATGAAGGATGATACGATGTATCTGGAGGTTGGTGGGGTGGTAGGTGAGGACCAGTGGGGTTCTGTCCTGGTGGCGATTGGAGGGGCGGAGTTCAAGGGCGGAGGAGCGGGAAGTCGAGGAGATGTGGTGGAGAGCACCGTCAACCATGTCTGAGGGGAAATTGTGGTCTTTGAAGACGGAGGCCATCTGGGTTGTTCGGTATTGGAATTGGTCCTCCTGTGAGCAGATGAGGCGGAGGCAAAAGAATTGGGAATATGGGATGATGTTTTTACAGGGGGCAGGGTGGGAGGAGGTGTAATCTAGGTAGCTGTGGGAGTCGGTCAGTTTATAGTAAATGTCCATGTTGTGTTGGTCGCCCAAGATAGAAAAGGGAGGGAGAAGTCTGAGATGGTCCAGGTAAATTTGAGGTCGGGGTGGAAGGTGTTAGTAAAGTGGGTGAAATGTTCAACCTCCTCGTGGGAGCACGAGGTAGCGCCGATACAGTCATCGATGTAGCGGAGGAAAAGGTAGAGGTTGGTGCCAGTGTAGCTGCCATCAAGATGCCTTTTAAATGTTATAGTTGTACCAGCTTTCACACATCCTCTGGCAGTTCATTCCATACATGCACCACCCTCTGCGTGAAAAGGTTGCCCGACAGGTCCCTTTTAAACTCTCCCCTTTCGCCCTAAACTTATGCTTTCTAGTTTTGGACTCCCCCACCCCATGCAGCTACATTGCCTCCCCTTGACTGATGACAAGCAAGACAAATTGCCAGGCTTTGTGTCTGAGCTGAAAGGTAATGCAAATTAGGTGTACTATGAGTCTGCAAATTCTGAATGCAGTAACAATGGGGTGGCAAGGTGGCTCAGTGGTTAGCATTGCTACCTCACAGTGCCAGGGACCCGGGTTTGATTCCAGCCTCGGGTCAGTGTGGAGTTTGCAAGTTCCACCTGTGTCTGCGTGGATTTCCTCCAGGAGCTCTGGTTTCCTCCCACAATCCAAGGATGTGTAGGTTAGGTGAATCGGCCATGCTAAATTGCCCATAGTGTTCAGGGATGTGTAGGTTTGATGCATTTGTCAGGGGTAAATGTAGAATAATAGAGTATGGAATGGGTCTGGGTGGGATACTCTTCAGAGGGTAGATGTGGGCTTGTTGGGCTGAAGGGTCTGTTTCCATACTGGAGGGATTCTATGATTCTAACAATATGCAAAGAGGCAAGGCAAGGCAGAGATGCTGTGAGCATCCATGTAGGTGCAAAGAGGGTAGGCATTAAGAAAGAAAGCTAAAAGCCCTGAGGTTCACCCTGTTCCAGGTCATAAAATGGGTGCCTATACATGTGCACAAAGCAGCCCAGCAGCTACATTGCAATGGAAGGTATTAGTGAGCTCCAGAGTGCCGTCTGGAAGTGGAGAACTGTAGGCTAAGTGACTCTGCGATGTGTCATGATGATGGAGTGAGACTAGAACTTTGCTGATGCCAACCTGTATGGATGGATGGTACAGATGGCCCATGGAGAATGGCCTGATCAAGATGGACTCCTGACAGGCTCCAGTTAGCAGCTACGCACTTTGAATCTCCTGGCAAGAAATGGCAAGTCTGGCTTCTCCTGGGAAAATAGGACCCTATATAGAAATAAGGAGAGATTAGGTAATACTGAGCATTAAAGCATGAAATTGGGCAGCTCGCCATTCATTAACAAGACTTTTACCCAGCTGTTGAAACCCAAACTCGGACTTTGACCTCTTGACATTGAGAACTTCCTCTTTCTGACCTTGTCATGTTTTCCCAAGCAGCTTGCTTTTGCTTACATTGTTTAAAGTTTAGGAAAATTCCATCCTATGTCTTGGTTTCAGTCAGGAACCTCTTCTCATTAGACTAACAGGTGGTTTGCCTCTGCCACACCAGACTAATTGAGAGCTGTAGATCCATACCTTAAAGAGGATGTTGGTCGCAAACCGACACCATGGTAAGCAAAAGTACAGGCAACCTGATACAACATGGTGTGCTGCATATAAGGTCTAATGCTTCAAAACTGAGAAATGTCTGAGAAGGAATTAGAATCGAATCAGGAACAGAAGAATTCTGTGTTGCAGACATTTTGTCCCGTCTAGGTGACATCCTCAGTGCTTGGGATCCTGTGAAGCGCTTCTGTGATCTTTCCTCCGTCATTTGTAGTGGTTTGAATCTGCCGCTTCCGGTTGTCAGTTCCAGTTGTCCGTTGCAGTGGCCGGTATATTGGGTCCAAGTCGTTGTGCTTATTGATTGAATCTGTGGATGAGTGCCATGCCTCTAGGAATTCCCTGGCCGCTCTCTGTTTGGCTTGTCCTATAATAGTAGTGCTGTCCCAGTCGAATTCATGTTGCTTGTCATCTGCGTGTGTGGCTACTAAGGATAGCTGGTCGTGTCGTTTTGTGGCTAGTTGGTGTTCATGGATGCGGAATCAATAAGCACATCGACCTGGACCCAATATATCGGCCACTGCAACGGATGGCTGGAACTGACAACTGGAAGAGGCAGATTCAAACCACTACAAATGTCGGAGGAAAGATCACAGAAGCGCTTCACAGGAGGCTCCCAAGCACTGAGGATGTCACCTAGACAGGGGACGAAACGTCTGCAACACAAATTCCCAGCTCGGCGAACAGAACCACAACAACAAGCACCTGAGCTACAAATCTTCTCACAAACTTTGAAGGAACACAAGAATACAGAAAGTGAGGGAAAAGTTAAACAAAAAGAGAGAAAAAGGAAACAGAAAGGAACAGTAAGGATAACATTAATAAAAAGAAAATAAATTTAAAAGCCAATTGCTACTGGCAGGAGTAAGGCTTCATAGATTAAATGGTTTCATTTCCAGTTCATCGAGGTTAAGTGGCATTGCTGGAATATGGATATTATATTAAAAGGATACTGGTACTGATGAGTTTTAGCTTACCTTTGTGTCAGGAGTTCAGTCAGTGAACAATGCAGGAACGTTTTGAAACTCACGGAGAGGCTGAGATTGAGCTGCCATTCTAGGGAGGTCAATGGTAGAGCAACATAAATCTTCCAACAATTGTAATTGTCCCAGCCTCCACCACCTCCTCTGGCAGCTCATTCCATACACGTATAATCCTCTGTGTGAAAAGGTTGCCCCCTAGGTCCCTTTTAAATCTTTCCCCTCTCATCTTAAACCTATGCCCTCTCGTTTTGGACTAGATTAGTTTCGGTTATCTGGTCAGCATGGATGAGTTGGACCGAAGGGTCTGTTTCCATGCTGTACATATCTCTATGACTCTATGATTCTAATAACACATTACGACTAAAGCTGGATAAATTGCACACTCATAATGGTGAGTACATCTAACAAGATAATTAAAGAATGTATCACTGAGGAGGGCTAAACTGCTTTACAGCAGAGTTTCTTCAAGCATTTCAACTTGCTACAAATCATTTTTGCTCATCAATCATTTAAGGACAACTGAGTTTAAATACTTCAATTCCATTTACGCATTGCTGACTGACTACCTGTGGTGAATCATTCTTTTGCAGAACACAAGCTTTCTGTGTAAATATTTAAAATTTAGCGAAATGAATTCTAAGAAAGTGGAGTTGCAGGTAGACGGGATAGTGAAGAAGGCATTTGGTGTGCTTGCCTTTATGGTCAGTGCACTGAGTATCAGAGCTGGGATATCATGTTGTGGCTGTACTGGCCACTATAAGAATACTGTGTTCAGTTCTAGTCTCCCTGCTAGAGGAAAGATATTGTTAAGCTTGAAAGGGTTCAAAAAAAGGATTTACAATTCTTTGTTGGAGGGTTTGAGCTATAGGGAGAGGCTGAACAGGCTGGGGCTGTTTTCCCTGGAGTGTTGGAGGCTGAGGGGTGACCTTTTAGAGGTTTACAAAATGATGAGGGGCATGAATAGGATAAATAGAAAAGGTTAGGGGATGCCAAACTAGAGGGCATCGGTTTAAGGTGAGAGAGGAAAGTTTGAAACAGACCTAAGGTGCAACTTTTTCATGCAGAGTGTGATGTGTGTATGGAATGAGCTGCCAGAGGAAGTGGTGGAGGATGGTACAAGTACAACATTTAAAAGGCATCTGGATGGGTATATGAATAGGAAAGGTTCAGAGGGATATGGGTGAAATGCTGGCAAATGGGCCTTGATTAATTTAGGATATCTGGTCAGCATGGACGAGTTGGACCAAAGTATCTGTTTCCATGCTGTACATCTCTAGGACTCCATGATTCTAAATCATTCCCTTTAGATGTTATGGTTATTCCATTCTTTCTTTCATCTCATAACTCTGTGATCACATCAGATCTGAGCTATGCAATGTAAAGTACAGGCCACCATATGGGGTCCTCAGATACTGAGGTGAGAATAAGAGGCATCAGCATTGTTAGATTTTAAACAGGTCTTCATTTGCAGAAAAGTGTTCAGAAAAACTAAACAAATGTAGATGTGATGGCACAATATGTTTGAGGACTGAGCAACTTTGAGAAATGATGAATATTTTATTAAAATAGAGAATTTCACAAATGTACATTGGTTAATCTGAATTTGTGCAGCTTATCCACTTGTAGCCAACGTCCACATGTTTAACGAACTGTACAGGATCATGAAATATCTCCTGAAGCCATGGAGTCATTAAACTATCTACAGCCAATGAATTGCTTTATTGGTCAGTGCATTGAGTACAGGAGTTGGGATGTCATGTTGCGGCAGTACAGGACATTGGTTTGGTCATTTTTGGAATATTGTGTTCAGTTCTGGTCTGCCTGCTGTAGGAAGATATTGTTAAACTTGAAAGAATGCAGAACCAATTTACAGGAATGTTGCTGGGGTTGGATGGTTTGAGCTATAGGGAGAATAGGCTGGGGCTATTTTCCTTGGAATGACCTTATAGAGATTTATCAAAATCATGAGGGGCATGGATGGGGTGATGCAGCAAGGACACCATTTGGCCCATTGTATTTGTGCTGGCTCTTTCTGCCTCATAGGTAGTGCTTTCGGGAGATGTTACACTAATTGGTAACTTGATTTATGAAAGCATATCATGTAATCCTGTTGGTTGCAAATGCTTATTAACAGGGATATCTCCCAATTCACTGCGTACCTTTCTCTACTCATGGATATCATTTCTTCTCCAGATGCCTCTTTTGACGAATTGGAAAACCTGCAATAATTTTAGGAGTATGGGTGCATATTCCACTGCCCAAATGTGCCCCTACTGATGGAAAAGAAAGTCCTATTTTCATTATTTTTAATTAGTATTCTTTTTACATTAACCAGAAATGGCAATCATAGAATCTCTACAGCATGGAAGCAAGTAATTTGGCCCATCAGGTCCACACCACTCCACTGACATGCATCCAACCCTCTGCTATCCTTGCATTTTCCATGACTAATCCACATAGCCTGCACATATTGGGTAATTTAGCATTGCCAATCTACCTAACCTGCTCATCTTTGAACTATGGAAGCAAATCAGAGCACCCGGAGGAAGCCCACACAGACACAGGGAGAATGTACAAACTCCATACATACATTTGCCTGAGGCTGGAATCAAACCTGGGTCCCTGGCACTGTGAGGCAGCAGTGCTAACCACTGAGCCACCATACCACCTCCTTCTAGAATGGTATTAATGTAAGAGTGACCAGAAGGTTATTCATTCTATTTGTCACAATATTTTTAAGTGTAGCCCAACTAGACACCATATAATCTATATTGCAGATTATCAAAGATTTTTATAAATTTACCTCAAGCAATCTAACTCTGAAAAGTAGAGCTGCAACTTGTCTCAAGTGTCAGATGTTTAAATTCTCAGGAGTGGAATCAATCATTGTGTTTATGAGTTATTGTAAAGAAGTATAGGCCACATGATTTTTATACTGGACCATTTTTATTGCTTTCTAGAATTTTTATCTGCTGTGTAAATTCACAGGAGACCCTTCACCTACACCCATAAACAAGGTCTCTGTGCAAAGTTCTTGGTGAATGACGAGACCATTTCAAAATCTGCAGCAGGAGCTAACAGCTACAGATAAAATTAATTTTCTTTCTGGACAACCTGCTTGGCCCTTCATAACCTAATTTTTCCAAAGAAACTTAATACTAATACTTTGATCTGTTACATGAAAAAACAAAAGATCTTTTTTCAAAGTAAGATTTTGGCAGCTTAACCAACAACATGCCTTCAGCATTTTTTGATCAACCTTTTATCTTTTTTGATCTGCCTATATTTAAAGAAAAATCAAAGCACAGATTTTATTTTTCCATGTGTATTGATTTGGTTTAATTATCTACTCTTCAGTATCATGTGTTTATGCGTTAATAACAATAATTAGGCCAGATGATTTGTTACAGAACCATTTTAACTGTCTTTTAAAATTCATATCCAAATTTAGGGAGTACAGTCAACTGATTGCATTACAGATGGAAAGTTTCAGGATTTGTCATGGATGTCATTCTGTTCTTTCAAGATTATTCCAAATATGTACAAATTGGTTTCCTTTCAGAACTACAGTGGCTGCATTTTAAAAATAATTCACTGATTGTGAACTGCTTTACAATATTTGAGGACATAAAAGGACAAAAAATTAACTCTTCCTTTCTTATTCATGATTTTAAAAGAATATAAAACTTCCAAATTCAACTTCCTTCAGTTTTTTTCCTGCGTCTCACCAAACTACTGCTTTTATTTGTTGTCAGTTCATATGATCCATCATGCCATATGATGCATACGCACAATCAACGTTTTATAGAGTACATGTGGGAAAGCTTAGTGTTAATCTCATGCTAAGCAACATAATCCATTGTCTTCAGCTGTCTGGTGAATATGGTGTCTTTGCTACATTCAGAATTAAAACCATTTGTTCGTAAATTCACTCTTTTTGTTTTGCAATGTGCAGGAAAAGCAAGAAATTCCAAAAATCTATTTTAATCTTTTAGGAGGTTTTGCTCACGACTATTCTATACTAATTGATTCACTGGGCCAAATAGGTCCACCTCAGTCACAAATTGAACCCAATAGAACCTTTAGCCAACATTACACTGCTTTAGACGCAGTTTAGCAAGATTTAGAATCCTTATTAATTAAACTTTATCAGGATAAAAGTATTGACTTCATGAGAAATATAAAAAATTTTGTGATTGTTCTAATGTCCCTCATAAATGTTTTGCAGTGTATGACTTGAATACCAGTGTCATAAATCATTATATAATCTAGGATTCATTGTTAATACTACCACAGAAACCATTTTAAACCAATGCATAGCACAAAATCATGCATTGCAGTAATTTAAAACAATATGCTTCATTAAAAAAAAACAATCCAATTGTTCAGTTCTTTAGGGAAAACATTTAAGTTTATCTTGTTAATTAGCTATAATTAAGTCTATAAAATTACACTAATAGTGAAATTTGTGGAAAAAAGGATGGTAGCCGTTCAAGATGGCAGCTCACCCACCTTGTCCAGGGCCATTAGAGATGGACAATAAATGCTGGCCCATAGATCCCATGAAACAACAAAACCAATTGAATACAAATAGTTATTAATATTTGTTTACCTGGTCCAACAGGTAACTATTGGCCTGGTGTTCTTCTTATTATTCAATACTACCTCTAACTTATCTGACAGAAACCAGTCAATATTTATTTAGAAATATTAAGATACAGCACCTACAACATTCGTCGAGTTCTAAAGCTGGCAATGTATGCTCATTAGTCCATGTCACATAATACTGTTCCAATTTAAAAAGCAGATCAGAAAAATAGACATAGATATTACAGTACACATTTCCGAACTAGTGACATGCTATCACAACCTAGGTGTCTGCTGGAATGTATGCAGCTTTATTTGAACCTCCTAGTTAATGTTGATTAGGAATCCTGAGTTTTCACTTGAACAGACTCCAAACTTCTTGCCAGTGTGAAGCTTATTCTCCTAACTCTTAGTTTCTTTCCATTTTGGCCTCATGCTGAGTACATTATGTACCTGCTTAATCTAGCATCAAGCCTATATTACCACATGCACTTCTCTTTGATATTCTACACCAGTTTTTGAAAATATTGAATCAAAATAACTCTTTGTGTGGTATAAATCAGTCTAAGTAATTTACTGGAAAAATGAAACTGATTGAAAGTAATGTGAGTCAGTCAGTCTGTGAGGTTATGGGCTAAAGAAATTAGTCTGCATTCGACTTTGGGAATGTGGTTGTGTTTCATGATCTGCTCGTGTCCGATCCCACTGAAACAGGCATGCAATTCTTCTGAAGCCTCCTCATTTCCATTCAGCTGTGTATGACCCATGTTGCATGTTGACTGAATGCTCCACAAGGAATCTGACAGTGTACGAGACTGAAATGTCTTTGCAGCTAGCCTCCAGCTTTTAACTATAGTTTGCAACCCCCCCACTCCCCCTTAAAGTGTACAACTAGCTCCAAGAAGGGAGAATGCAGCATCAGACAAGACAGTGGTGATTTAGACCAACAGGAGGGGAGAGGCCATTATAGCCCAGGGAACCAGGAGTCTCTCAATGAATGCCCACTGAAGAGAATGAGAACAGTAAGATCGAGTCCTCCAGTCTGATTCTAAGATAATGGCTCCAACACTAGAAAACATTCAATGACCTTGCACAGGTGGCCATGATAGAGGAATGCATCTTCACATGACAAATGCCACCTACTACAACACCAGCCTCCCACCATTTTTAATGGACCACATGCCTATAATTTAACCATTCGCTGTTCCTAAGCAGTAACATTAAAGTGCTTCAGACTCCCACCCCTCAAACACTTTCCAATAGAGTTAGCCATGCACTCATCTCCCATTGTTTCCAGGTTTTTAAATGTCATAGGCACATGAGCCAAATGAGTGGTACATAATCACCATCATGTCTGCATCACCTTAGGCCTACAGAGGAGATGGTCCTTTGTATCATGGCTGCAATGGAACCTGTGACATCCAATTTCATCCTGCTTCTGCCCCATCTTAAATCCCACCCCGTCCTTATTCTACCATTTATAACAAGCCGTTGATAGATAACTACAGACATATTTCCTTCTAGCTCACCCACCCTTCCATCACCTCAACTCTCTGCTTGTGATTTTCTGATTTCGGACACCCAAAAATGGCTGCCTGCCCAGTTTGTTCTTGAGACTGAGAAGGAAAGGTGGGAGCAACAGCAAGATGCTGGTGCAATTGCAGAGTCATTTGATCAGACACTTCCAGACACAGATACAGTATGAAGATTAAGAGACTACTAAAGGTTAGGATTTGCAGTCTGGACAAGTGAGAAGAATAACACATGCGCCAACTCACTGAAGTGGGAAGTTACAGACAAACTCTACTATAGGGGTAACTGGAGAACATCATTGGTGTGTGTGTTAGCCTGCTAGCCTGCTAGTACTGTCAAGTAGCCTTGGTTTTGTATTCAAAGGTTTATTGCTGAACTGCACTGAGAGCCTGCAACCACCTTTGAGCAGTAATGTCATGCCATGATGGCAGTAATATCTGAGCCTGTATCACACTCACAATCTCATGATCTCAGTCTGATTTTCCACAGTAGCATTCAGAAATCGGGTGGCTTTTACCTCAGCTGCTACTGAAGCTCAGACATTAACCAGACACTCTCATCATGGCCAGTAGCGTGGAAGAGTCACAGAGTCATACAACACGGAAACAGACCCTTTAGTTAAAACAGTTCATGCTGAATATAATTCCAAAAAAACCAATCCCACCTGCTTGCTCCTGGCCCTCCAAACCTTTCCTATTTGTGTTCTTATCTAAGTCTTTTAAGCTTTGTAATTGTGCTCACTTCCTCAGGAAGTTCATTCCACGCATGAACCACCCTCCATGTAAAAAGTTTACCCCTCATGTATTTTTTAAATTTGACCCCTCTCATCCTAAGAATATGACCCCCAGTCTTGACATCTCCAATCCTAGGGAATAGATACCCACCATTAACCCTATCTATATATCTCATGATTTTATGAACCTGTACAAGGTTACCTCTCAACCTCTATACTCCAGTGAAAAATCCCAGCCTATTCAGCCATTCTTTGTAACTCAAACCTTCCACACCCAGCAACATCCTGGTAAATCTTTCCAGGTTAATAATGTCCTTCCTGTAACAGGGCAACCAGAACTAGTCACACCACTATAGAAGAAGCCTGATCAATGTCTGTGCAACCTCAACATGACTTCAGAATGAAAGTAGTGACAAAACATAGCAGCACTTGCAAATCTGGCCATGATGAGAGTGTCTGGTTAATGTCTGAGCTTCAGTAGCAGCTGAGGTAAAAGCCACCCGATTTCTGAATGCTACTGTGGAAAATCAGACTGAGATCATGAGATTGTGAGTGTGATACAGGCTCAGATATTACTGCCATCATGGCATGACATTACTGCTCAAAGGTGGTTGCAGGCTCTCAGTGCAGTTCAGCAATAAACCTTTGAATACAAAACCAAGGTTTCTGAGGTCCTATTTGGGAGAAACGTAGACACTAAAGATTTTCAGAGGAGCGCACAGCATAACAGCATCAACGCTTCAATATTAAATCCAGCCCAATGTCATGAAAAATGAGCAGAAGATTATTTATAACCAGCATTGTGAAAATGACTAGAGCAAGTGTCAGTACACTTCAATAAAACCAAAATTTGCTGACCACAAAATTCCTGATGATGGGGCTACCAGCCAACACTGTAACACTGGCTCCCTTTTATATGATTGCATCCACTTCTACTCACTTTGCAATTCTACCACAATGCAGTATTTGTAATGAATCTTCTGTTGAAGTGTCTCTGGACTTGAAACATTAACTCTGTTTTTCACTCAACAGCTGCTGCCAGATATACCATGTTTCTCCAGCACTCTGTTACCCAATAAAATAAAGCACTGCTGCTCATGTAAAGACTGTGCACCTTGTCCTTTTTGACAAGGGCAATTTCTGAGGCCTTTTCTTTTGACGTAGAGATGGGATCCAAGGAATTAAAGTGGTGCTGGTGCTAATCAAGGGCAGAAGTATTCACAAGTTAGCCACATTCTGAAAGAAACATTAGAGGAAACAGTGAACTTGGAGATAGAACGGACATTTTTCAAATCCTTGAACTGCCAGATGGGTTGCAGAGTGCTTCTGTGAATTTAGTTGTGCCAGCAGATTATTGGCACCAAAAGAGGAGGAAGTGGAAAAAGCAATCAAAAGAGAGTAGGTTACCTGAGGACAATGTGATTTGACAACAAGGAACAGAGAACAGGGTAAGCGGAATTAGTAAGAGAAGCACCATTTCCCTGCTGTGGAAAGAATTTCTGTTGGTAAAACACAGCATGCAGTGGCTGCAGTTATCAACAGCAAGAGCACTATACAAAATAATTCAACACAATCTGTGTTGTAAGATGTGTGGTTTTATATATATATATTCATATCACTTTATTTTAGAGTTTGGATTTTAAACTAGTGGCATATGGGTTTTGATCTATGTGATGAGAAGGCTTAATGATTAAGTTATCAATATTTCTGGAGTTGTGTCGTTGTTAAACCAGGATGAGAGAAATAGATCCTGGTATACTCATGGGATCTGTTAGCACACCAACATAAGTATTTTTTTAAATGTACTCACGCATAGACAATGTGACTAGGGTAACATATATTGCCATTTGCTAGTGGCACTTGAGAAGACAACGAGCTGCCTTCTTGAACTGTTGCAGTGTATTTGACATAGGTGCACCCACAATATCAACAGGGATAGAATTCAAGGATTTTGATCCAGTGACACTGACAAAATGACAATATTCTCCTAGGGTTAGGCATTAGTTCAGAACTGTTAGAAATAGATGACCATTAGACCATACGATGTACGAGTTTAGGCCATGTAGCCCATGGTTGATCTCATTAACATCAATCTCACTTTCCTGCCTTTTTCCCATATTTCTTGATTCACTTACTAATTAAACATCTGTCCATCTCAGCCTTAAATATACCTAATAATTCAGCCTTGTTCCTATTTCCAAATATTAACTCTGCTTTCTCTCCACAGATGCTGCCAGACCTGCTGAGTTTTCCCAGCAATGTCTATTTTTGTTCCTATTCTCAAATGCTCCCAGTCAGGCATCCCTTGATGATGCTACTATTTGTAACATGTCAGCATTTGTTGTCCACCCTGCAAACACATACTGCCCACAAGATTTTTAGAGATTACATGTAGATCAACAGAAGGACACAATGCATGAAAAAAGCAGCAACTTAGCACCACCCTTTCTATTCTCTTCACGTAGCATCCTCTGAAAGGACATTAGCAACCATGGACTTCTATGTTGGTCCATGGTTAATCTTGGTGAGTCCTGCAATATTTGCTGATGCCTTCTGCAGATAACAGACTAGGAGTCTCTCTCATAATTTGCCACCTGCCATTGCACATACTGGAAGGATTCCTTTTCAAGTTGAAACTCAATCTATTTGGCCGTATTATGAAAGCACCCACTATTAACTCCTAGTGTGGGACTTGAATCTGGAGCTCTGGCTCACAGTACAGAGCATCTATCCAGTTTCCCTGTAACAACAGTCCATGTTATTTCCCCAAAGAACTCCAATAAATGGTCCTTTCACAAAACCATGTTGACTCTGCCTGATTATCTTGAACATTTTGAAGTGCCCTGCTATAAAGCTTTCAGTAATAGTTTCCAATATCTTCCGTATGATAGATATTAAACGAACAGTCTGTAGTTTCCAACTTTCTCTCGACTTCCCTTTTGTAACTCCCTTATTCAAATCTAATCAACTTTCCACAAATCCAGGGAACTTTGGAAAATTAAAGCAATGCAATATTTATCTCAATAATTGTTTCTTTAAAACCCTAAGGTGAAGTACATCAGGACCTTTCAGTTTGCAGCTCCAAAGATTTGCTCAGTACCACCTCCCTGGTGGTTGTAATTTCTTGAATTTCTCCCTCCATTCCATTTTCTGATCCTGATGCCTGCTGGCTCTCTGGTGTCATTTACAGAGGGAAATCTGCCATCCTTATCTGGTCCAGCCTACATGTGATGCTAGTCCCACAGCAACGTGGTTGACTTTTAACTGCCCTCTAAAGTAGCCCAGCCAGCAATTCAGCTGTATCAAGTTACTACAAATACTGAAAAAAGAAATGAAACTGGATGAACAATCTGATGTCAACCTAGGCACCAAAAATTCACTAGAAAGCACAACCCACTCCACTCCAAAGCCCTCTTTATCAATATCTGGAGGCTTATGCCAAAGATCAGAGAGCTGTCCCAAAGACTAGTCAAGCAATAGCCTAACATGGTTATACTCATGGAATCATACCACACTGACAATGTCCCAAGAACCACCATTCCCAGTTATGTTCTGCCCTGCAGAGGATACAGCACACTGGCAGACAGTCGTGCATTAACTGCCCTGGAGTCCTCAACACTATGAAATCTGATAGCTTCAATCCAATGGTCTGTTATTTTTCTTAACTCCAGTAGATATAAACCTAGCCTGTCCAACCTGACCATTCAAGATGTAATTCCAGTAGCCCTTTTTCTGAACTGCTTCTAACACACTTACATCCTTCAATAAATAGTGAGCTCCAGACTCGAACACATTACACCAGATCTGGCGTCACTCATGCTCTGTCAAACGTAAGTTAGGAAACTATCTGCTAATTAGCACTTTCAACCCTTGGCTGGTGAATCTGTCTGCTTCATGTTGAACAGCATTTGAAAGAAGTGTTGAGGACTGCAAGAACACAGTACCAGCCATATCAACACTGTGACTTCAAGAGCTGGTCAGAGGCTAGAAACTTTACAGTGACATCTCCTATCTCCCCAAAACCTGGCCACCATCTACAACCACAAGTCAGAACTGTGATAAAACTCTTCACTTGCTTGCAAAAGTGTAACATCCAATGACACACAAGAAGCTTAACAGCATCCAGCCCAGATCAGCCCATTTGATTGGCACTCCAACATTAATTCACATCATGAGTGATGCACAGTGGCAGTATAAAGTATCTTGTAGCAACTCTCTAAGGCTCATCCAACAGCACCTTCCAAATGCGTGACCTCTACCACCGAGAAGAGTAAGGGCAGCAGATACATGGGAATACACTAACTGCAAATTCCTTTCCAAGTAACTCACTATCTTGAACTTCATCACCATTTCTTTCATGTTGCTGAGTCACAATCCTGGAACTCCCTCCAATAGCATCGTGGATGTCCATAAACCCCAAAAACTGCAGTGATTCAAGAAAGAAACTCACCAAGCACCTTCTTCCAGGGCAGTTAGGGGTGGGCAATAAATTTGAGCCTAGTCAGTAAAGCCACATCCCATGAATGGATAATAATATTAAAATTACAGCTTGTTCTGAGATGGCAAAGACCAATGAAAATATCTGTTCAATCCATCTGCCATAATGTTATTCTAATGTTTCTAGTAGAAACTCTTGCCAGCTGTGTTTGTGTTTTCTCGCAAGTATTTTCTTTTTCTCTAACATGTTCTTTCTTAGTTTAAAATCACACAACACCAGGTTATCGTCCAACAGGTTTATTTAGAAGCACTAGCTTTCGGAGCGACGCTCCTTCATCAGGCAGCGCTCTGAAAGCTAGTGCTTCCAAGTAAACCTGTTGGACTATAACCCACTGTTGTGTGTTTTTAAACTTTGTACACCCCAGTCCAACACTGGCTCCTCCTCATCATTTCCTTTCTTATTCATTTTGTCATCATTCTTTGCCAATTCTGGTAGCTTGTTCAATCTTCTGACCTGCCAGCATTCTTCCCAACAATTGATACTATCTTTAACATTTTTAGTTAATCATGCAAGATAAGTCTACCCTTTTGAATTTTCTTCCTCATCTAATGTTATCTATATTGTGTATTCCAAAATATCTTCTTTAATTTCTGCAGCTGCACCTCTAGTTACCCATCCCTTATTTTACCTTTATTGGTCGCTTTAGCAAGCATTGCTTTTCTGTCCTCACAATTCCCAGTTAGATTTAAAATACATCTCTTCGACCCATTGTTTTCTCTCTCTCAAACTGAATGTGAAGTTCAATCATATTCTCGTCACACTGACTTACTATAAAGTCATTAATAAAGACAACCATTTTGCAAAATATTAGGACTGCTACAGGCTTCTCTCTGCGGCTTTCTCCACAGTATGCTGTTACAATCATAGATTCCTCTAACACGGAAACAGGCCATTCAGCCCATCAAGTCCACACTGACCATCCCACCCACCGCCCTATCCTTGTAACTCCACATTTCCCATGACTACCCCAACTAACCTACACACCACTGGACACAATGGGCAATTTAGCATCTTTGGACTGTGGGATGAAAACAGTGTTCCCAAAGGAAACTCAAGCAAGCGTGGGGAAAATGTGAAAAATCCACACAGACAGCTGCTTGAGGGTGGAATCCAACCCAGATGTCTGGCATTATGAGATGGAAGTGCTAACCACTGAGCCACCATGCCCCCCAGCATGCCCTTCTAAGAAACTACGTTATAGACATTCTGTGAACTCTTCATGCATGCTACCCTTTGCCCATCTGTTTTTTTCTGTCTCTGTGCAGGTTAAAATCCCTCATGACTATCCCCATACTTTACTAACAAGCTCCATTCCTTGTTCCTTTAAACTTCATCTTAAATGCGGTTACTGTTTGGTGACCCGTATACCACTGCCATAAGGGATGTGCTACTCTTATTACTTCGCATCTACCCAAACTGTTCCTACATACTGGTTTCCTGAATTTAGGTCATCTTTCCATGTTCGACTAATACCAGCATTAATAAACAGAGCTACTCCTCCACCTTTTCCTAATTTCCTATTCTTTCTAAATGTCATGTGGCCTTTGGTTTGTCTGTTTTGTTTCAAACATTGCACGCATTTAGTTCCACAGCTTTTAGTTTGTGTTTTTCTTTAATATTTTGTAACTTTTTGCCTCATCTATGGATTTACTCATAGATTTGTGTGCTACATCCCTTCCTGCCATGGTGTGTTTATTATATTACAGTTTAGTACATTCTCTGTTTATCTCCACTCTTTGATTTATCACATTTTCTGAAATTGCCTCTTGTCTGTCTGCCTTGTCAATATAGTTAACCTGCCATTAACAAGAGGTACTGGAGAAGGATCTTTGACACCAGAAGCAAGGCCTCAATTTGAAAAATGGACACTCAGGATCCAACAGAAAGACTGAAATTGGTAGTAGGAATAGTGAGATGCGTGAACATGTTCAGAATTTTTTTTATTCTCTTTCCTTCTTTCCATCTCAGTCTCAGTCGAAGTTCCTGAAAAATCTAGCACTCAGGAATCTCCCCCTGCAGATGACAATTGGGTTGCAAGCCTGTGAGTGCACGGGGCTGATAAATATAAATGTGCCTTTCTGTTTATGCGTCTTTATATCTTCACAGGAACATGACAAAATCAGAGGTCAAGCCCTCAACAGCACCTGCAGGAAACAAATGTCTGGCATTTCGTCCCAGTATCTGGCAGCAGCAGCCCAGCTAAGGATGAGACGGAGCTAAAAGAACATGAGGGGAGCGTTGAGGTCAAACCACTAAACACTGGAACAGGAAGAGGTAGACTATCCTTGGAGGATGGGAGTGCCTCTTCCAGCAGCTGCATGGACAGTGGAGCTAGCTTGTGACCTTGGATTCAAATGAAGATAGCTTTCACAGTAATTATAGATTTGTAAGACATGGAGGCGATGAGAATATTCTACCACGGTGACAAGTATGAAGGATTCTAAATCCCACATGTGTAAGGTGATGGTGCATGGTACTGAAAGCATGCAAACATCTGCAAAGTGGGCCTAGGCTGTGGAGAATTTGATGGCCAAAGCAAACTCAATGGGACAATTAGCCCCCTCTGTGTAGTCAATTTTCTGTGCTTCTATAAAAGCAAAATAAAGCCGGAGGTCTGTGCTCCCAGCTGAGGTCTCCATGCCAGTCATGGTTTTTCTCTTCAATGCTCAGACTGCTGTAAAATATTCTCCCAGCCAGACTCAGGGAGCCATCACACCCAGACACACTGAAGAGGATCCCAGACAAGGAAGGAAATAATTATCTGCCATTCACCTGCCAATCCTGTGTTGGGCTGACCAACAAGTCGATGGACAAAGATTCCTGAACATCAGATTCTGTTTACTTGATACTGGGTTTACATCACCCACATGCGATCTTTACGTTTTCATGGTGTCTCGTTTTACAAAGTAAGCCGGGATGGTGACTGCTCCTGGGTGGTAGAGACAAAGAAAAACTTGCCTGTTGCACTACTTAGATTTTGAAATTTGTTACCAGCAAAAGTGGTTGAAGATAAATGAAAACAAGTTAAGTGCATGATAAATCAAGGAATAGGAACATATTTTGGTTGGTTGGGACAAAATAAGATGGTACAGGGCTAATTTGGTACAAAAGCAATGGCGATCAGTAAGGCTAAATGGATAGATTCTCTATTCAAGTGCTGTGTAATTCAATGTCAGCTATGTTTGAGAATTGACCCAAATGGAACTCAAACAGAAGTCTAATCCCTTTATTTTTAATAATTGCACTTAATTTTTTTTCAGGCAAGATTACAGACTAATGCAAATAGTTTAGACAGGAGAGTACATTTTTCCTGTGATTGATTCCCAGTTATAGATGTTTCAGATAGAAGGGTGCAATATATCAGTTGTGTTTATTAAACAGTTTAAGAGTGTCAAACGTTCTCTTTTTATTGTAGACATATAAATGTGTCTGTTGAGAGTGGGTGAAATGGTGTAGGCTGCAGTGGCCTTAGAAAGCCAGACAGCAATCTTGAAATAATGCTATTGAAAAGTGATTGTTGGCAGCAATTGCTTTGGAGAAGAAATGGTGCCAAGTTGATGCCAGCATGAGGGAAACAGCTGATAGGAGACATGTCTGAATTCAAAGGAGCCCAACTATACACTCTAGTCTGATGGGATCAGCTTGTTACTTTTCTTATCGTAATGAATATAGGGCATGGACCCCAAAATAAACAATTAAATAATTGGTTGAGGGAAGCTCTTTACAGTTAATATCCTGTGTGGAAAGATAGAATAATGAAATAGTTGAAAGCAACTCTTCAACAAGAATACAATGAACTGTTTGTTTATTTTTGTTGTTTAATGAACTTGTATGTGAGGGGTGGAGTCCTAGAACTATTTGTACAGTCAGCACTGACAGCTTGAATGTTTGAACCTTGTATTACCAACCTTGCACATAAATGCTGAATTTCTGGTAACTCAGCCAACCCTTCCTACCCTTGGATTCTTACAAGGAAAGGTATCATGATTCATGATAGATTTTGCCACCAACACAGCTCCTGAGAGTAAAGGAATGTAGTGGTTATGATAGTAGACTAACAGCGACAGAGGTCGTATGTTCAAATTCCAGTATAACATGTTGTAAAATGGAATTGAAAAAAATCTGGTAGCTTGTGGTCTGGCAGTAAGGAAAATTCACCAAGAAAATATGTAGGGTTCTCCTAAAACTGAACTAACTCACTAATGTTCTTCAAAGAAAGATTTCTGCTGCTCCTTCCTGATCATGGCCAGATTATATATGTAACTCCTGCTCATCACCATAGAATTGACTCTTAACAGAATTCTGGAATAAACAGCTCAGTTGTAAAACAATTCATATTCAAGATGGCTATCCATCTTCTCACAGTACCTTGAAAAGTTTCATTATTAGCTACAGATCTGGCAGCATCCGTGAAGAGAAAGCAGAGTTAATGTTTCGGGTCTGGTGACCCTCTTCAGAATGATTCTAATGCTGCCAGACCCAATGAGTTTTTCCAGCAATTTCTATTTTTGTTTCTGATTTCCAGCATCTGCAGTTCTTCATTTTTTTGTTAAATGTTAAACTGATTATTTTAGCGAAGCCTCTGAGAGGTTGCTTCTCTCAGTTGATTCAGCATGTGGTTGAAAGTAACTGCAACAAAATGGGTTTGATTCCCAATTCCGAGGAAGAGTCACTTGACCCGAACGTTAACTCTGATTTCTCTCTACAGATGCTGCCAGGCCCGCTGAGATTTTCCAACAATTTTGTTTTTGTTTTTGATTCCCATGTTGGCTGGGGTAGACTTGTTTCCTGGCTCCTCGTTTTGCTGATCCTGACAATGGAAGGCATAATGGCAAACCAGCAAAGATTAAAATAAAAGGACTGCCAAGGAAGACTGTTTCGGATGAAGTCATAGCAATGAGTGGCTTGGAAGAGAACGTTCAGGCAGTGGTGTTCCCATGTATCTGCTGCCCTTTTCCATTGAGGTGGAAGTGATTGTGGTCTTGGAAGGTGCTGTCGAAAAATCATTGGTGAAGGTCTACGGTGCATTTTGTAGACAGTGCGAACTGCTGCTATTGAGCATTGGTAGTAGAGGAAGTGGATGCTTGTCAATGTGGTATCAATTTAGAAGGCTGCTTTGTCCTGGTTCATGTCAAGCTTCTTTTGGAAGTATTGTAGGAGCTTGCATCTAGGCAAGTGAGGAGTATTCCATCACATTCTTGACTTGTGCTTTGTAGATGATGTATAAACTTTGGGGAGTCAGGAAATTTGTTACTCGCCACAGTATTCCTAGCCTCTACTAATCAACATCACACAAAATGAATAGATTATCTGGTAATTATCACATTGATGGTTGTGGGAGTTTGCTGTGCACAGATTGTCTGCTTCATTTTCTACATTATCACAGTGAGTATTCTTCAGCAAAGTACTTCATGTGAAGTGTCTTCAGATATCTTGTGGTCATGAATAGCATCATGTAAATGCAAGCTTTCTTCTGAACTTCCTCCATGATCTACTTGTGATTCACTATGCTTAAGGGGTGAAAGTGAAAATTAATGATGGGCAACATTGATGGAGAATGTTAACAATAGTTGCAAGAAACTCGAAAGGAATTGTAAATTAGTGGGGGATGTCTGTTTGTGCATTTGCAAATACTCATTTAGAGTTTTCCAATCTAAAGCATTGCACAGTTGCTAAGTTTGAAATTATATGGTGACTGGAAGAGCCTTGGGAAAAGTTGATGAGCAGAGAGATCTGGGAGTGCAGGTCTATTGTACTGTGCAAGTTGCTACACAAGTGGATAGACTGGCCAAGCAAGCATATGGTATGCTTGCCTTCATCGGATGGGGTATTGAGTATAAGAGCTGGCAGATCATGTTAAAATTATACATGACATTGGTTCGGCCGCACTTAGAATAGTGTGTACAGTTCTGGTCGCCACATTACCAAAAGGATGTGGGCACTTTGGAGAGGGTGCTGAGAAGATTTACAAGGATGTTGCCAGGTGTGGAATGGTAGCTATGAAGAGAGATTGAGTAGGTTAGGTTTGTTTTCATTAGAAAAAAGGAGATTGAGGGGGGACCTGATTGAGGTCTGCAAAATCATGAAGGGTATAGACAGGGTAGATAGAGATAAGCTTTTTCCCAGATTGAAGGATTCAATAACAAGAGGTCACACTTTCAAAGTGAGAGGTGAAAGGTTTAAGGGGGATACATGCAGCAATTATTTTACACAGAGGGTGGTAGGTGTCCGGAACGCATTGCCAGCAGAGGTAGCAGAGGCAGGCACAGTATATTCATTTAAGATGCTTCTGGACAGATGCATGATTAGGTGGGGAGCAGAGGGATACAGATGCTTAGGAATTGGACAACAGGTTTCGACAGTAGATTTGTATGGACTCCAGGAATGGCAGTGGGTGTTGGCTACAGTCTTGGCAGAGTAGGGATTCTTAGCTGTGGTAAGCCTGTAGTGTGGACTCTTTTGACAGTGGCGTGTCATTGACTGCAGTGGTATGAGTGCCGGGTGTGGGGGCTTCTGGCAATAGGCCCAGAGTGGGGACCATGCAGAAGTCCTGAAGCGCTGTTTGGGACCCTGGCTGATGAAGATGAATGCCATTTAACTACATCTTAAATTCTTTCGTACCTTAAAGTGGTGCTGGATTGTGGCGACAGAACACTTTTCACTGTCTCTCCCTAGATACATGTGACCAATAAATTATTCATTCATTCATTCAATATGAAATGGCTTAAAAAAAATTTAAAAGATTATGCGATTTTGCACAATTTCAAGGACATTGAGACCTCGATAAATCTGTTTTTTTTAATCTTCATAAATCAGCATTAATCTGGGTAGTGGATTTTTACTTATCTGAAATAGTACGACCCAGTCAAATTATTAATAGAGTCACTTCGAGATTTCGGGCTTGGCTTTCAAGCTCTGCAATATCTTTTCAAGAGCAAACACAACTGTTTTATATTTTAATGATGCGTTAGCTTCCAGGATAAAGAAGACAAACAGGGAGCATCAAAAGCAAACATATTCATAGATAACGTCATTGAAATTCTTCCAAAAGGAGATCAATGCTGTCAACACCTGGTGTTATCTTCCAGGAATCATGCAAACACAGCAATAAACATTTACATGGGAGATTCAAAATCTTCCCAGGCACTGGACTGAAAGAATCACTACACAATTCCAAAAGCTTCAATGTTTATTATACTCCACTGTTTCTAAGTAGATCCAAATATTATAAAACTAGCCTTCTGTATCCCTCAGGTCTAATATAACTGACAATATGGCTTCCCTCTCAAATCTTTAGTGCTACTCATTCTCAAATCTGTATAAGTTTGTCTATATCACTTCATTGGTTAATAGATCGTAAATTAACTTTTAAACTTCTTTTCTAAATAATCCAGATATAAGATATGAATTAATGCTCCTCAGAAACAATTAAGAAATTTTTAAGATTATCATTGCTCATGAAAGGTCAATGACCTGAAAGGTTGGGGTTATTTTAACTCCCAAAATTGGACGTGCTTGGGTTGGGTGGGAAGTTGAAATATTAACGGACATTAGGGAAGAGTGTGAAAGTGGAGAGACATGACAGGCTGAATGAAGAAATGCGGAAGAGGAGAAACCATGGGAAATGGAGATATGGGAGCGGGAGTGATTGTGTGGGTTTTAGTGGGGGTAGATCTGGCATGAAAGATTATGGAAGTAGGGACCTGGAACAGATGGAGTATCAATGGATTTTACTGGATTGTTTATTGGGCCTGATGGTCTCAAATTGTATCCAATCCACCCAGAATCAGCTTTCATGGAGAAACAATGAGAGATGGGTGCCCAATCATTTCTCAGAATGTAATGAAGGCTCTGCATCTCTGAATTAACAGTGTTTCTTTTTGTAAAGCATATTTGTTGTTCTTAGCTGGCCTAGAGAAAGCTGGCAAATGAAAGGTAGCATGAAGAGTTAAATCTATAAGATAAATACTTTCACAGCATTGTTTGTTGAACAGGAGTATTACCAACAAGCCCAATAAACTATCCTGTAAACCACTTGATGCTCCATTTGTTCTGGACCTTCTACTTCCATAATCTTTGATGCCAGATCTTTACCCCCACTAAAACCCACACAACCACTCCCACATCTCCATTTCCCATGATCTCTCCTCTTCCCCATTTCTCCATTCAGCCTGTCATGTCTCTCCACTTTCAAACTCTTTCCTAATGTTTCTCTGTAGTCCATCCATCAATCTTTTCTCAGTCCCCTGATTTTCCCCTCTCCTGATCTCCTGGATTCTCCTGATCTCCAACCACTCCTACCCTTTGATCTCTCCCCTCCAACCTCCAATATCATCTCTACTCCCATGATCTTGCCATCCTCCAATTTCCCCGTAGATTTTCCCCCTTTCCAAGCCCTAATCTCTCCCCTCCTCCCTTATCAATTCCGACAAAAACAGTAACTTATTCTTTCTTTCAGAACTCTGCCCGGTCTGCTAAGTACTTTCAGCATTTCCTGATTTTTATTTCAAGTGGATAAGGGGAGTCACGTCAGAGCAACGAAGATTCTGTTGTCCTTGTGATTGCCAGTGGAATTGATAGATTGTTTTCAAGATACAATGTTATCATTACAGAGAAATGGAATTTGTTTTCCAATGTTTCAGCCTCTGTGCTTCACCAGTCCTGAGGTTATGCATTAGTCATTAATTTGCATTTTAAAATTAATGTACTCAAATATTAAATATCTAAAATCTGGATGCACTAGAGGTAACGGCAAAATTCACGCTATGTATTTTCAGCTAATCATTCACAGTTTGAATACGCATTGTTAATATTAAGTCATAGCAAAGCAACAATAACAATTATTAGTTAAAGAGGAAATTGTCTATTGTTGTGCCTCAATAGCCTGCAGAAGGTAATAGGCTTCATTTTGTTCCTATTTCCTAATAACCCACGTGTGACAGAAAGTAATTTCCTTGGCCAGATGTCCTGCCTTCAACTCCAGTTTCTTGATAAAAACCAGCCACTTCCTTTTAAATATATATCATATTTGCCGTGACTTGTCGTACATTTACCCCGATGTACAGTTTAAAAGGTTCAGCCAGTTTGAAGTTGGGCCATTTGGGTCCAAATTTGGTTTAGTCAGCCAAACAAATGATTCGACCATCTGTTACTGTTAACGTTAAACTGTGGATGAATTGCAACCTTTAAATGTAGGACATTGTTCATTTAAATCTCTGGCTGTGAGCTCACAGAAATTTCATGTAGCTGTTGATGATTTTCAACATTATTATTTTCTGAAGAATCTGATTAGCTCACTTGCCATATTCTTGCAATCTCCGCTAAAGAAGCAATTATTAATTGCCCAATTTTAATAATACCTATTTGCAACACTCAAAAACAACTTTTAATGTATAAAGCTACAGCACACTGAAACTCACTATATGGTTAATAATAGCATAATATGATGTTTATGATTACTCTCCTTATGTCACTGCACTGGATAAGTAGTTACAATGTTACTACGATAAATCCAATCTTCCTTATACCATCAGCACAATAATTAGCCATTCACTAATTACTGATGTGGAAGCATTCTGTACTAAGTGTCTGCCATGTTCATCAATACAACGCAATATTGAATTTCAAAAACATTCAACACGTACACTATATATTGAAATGTTTCTGAGAACTGTGATCATATATTGTACTTTAACACAGATCTTTCTTAACACTATTCATGCACTTGTTAAACTCTGTGTATCAGGTGTAGTTGATGGCGATTGCTACAATATGTAACTTGTCCCTTCTCTGATTGTCTCTGCCCAAGTTAATTGTTCTCAACCAGATAATTGCTGGTCCCTGTTTGGAAGTCATGCTTTGAAACGGTGAATAGCTATATTACATTGTTTATGAATGTTTTTCCTTTCTGATGTGTCCCTCACTTTAATCATTTTATTTCTTTCAAAAAGAAAGACTGCACAGGCCCTATTGAACATCTTTGTCTTGGAGTTGCTGCTTTCCCTCCAGTCCAAGAATGTGTCACACAAAAGACATCTGGAACCTGTCTAGCCATTTTTCATAGATTACTTTCACAGCTCCAGCCTCATAGTCATTTTTTAGGGAAGTAAATGCTGTATATTTTCTCTTTTTCTGGCCACACGCACTTCACTGGAGAGCGATCAGAGCGGAAATCCTGGCCAATTTGTTCCTTCTCAACCCAAATATTCTGAAACCAACTCAAATACCCCTACCCACCATCTGGATGATCAACTAATAACAGAGATTGCAGATCAATCCTTCCTGAGCTGTTCAGCTACTCACTGAATAAATCTGCTGGAGTGGTAAGGGGCGATACTTCTACACTGTTAGCTATTTCTTATCTTTTCTAATGTGGCCATTATTTCCATAACAAACGTGGAAATTGGACTATTTCTTCAATATTTTGTATTGAAATGTACAAAAGGGACTGCTGGAAGTGCTGATTGTTCTAGTTACTTTTTGGATGTTATTTTCCCTATTCTGGTCAATTAAGCATGTACTTTTCCAGAATTGAGTAACATATTAGAACTACTGTATAGGCAGAAGATTCCACATGCAAGCTGTCAGTTCCAATTCTCAAAGCACTTTAATCCCTTCAGTCATGCCTCAAATAATAAAAAATTCAGTTTTTGGAATGAGCCTTCAAGTTAACATGGGATAGGTATTTGTCCTCACTGTCTGTCTGCTAGTCTGATGGAGAATAAGACCAGCTATTACATGAACCACCGAACTATCATTAAATTGATTTCAAGAGAATGAAAATGAATTGTTCTAATTATGGAAACTATGGAAGATCCACATCTTCCAGATCACCACCCATATTATGAAGGTGAAAGTTAACCCCAATATATGCTAAATACTTTTCACAATCTCAGCACAGTCCCAAACCACTTTCCACCCAACGCCATCCATCCTAAGTCTAGTCACTATTGCAGCATAGGAAAGATCCTCACATAGCAAGCTCCCAGTTGTTATATTGGAGAATGTGACAATGATTAAACAGTCTAGTTTATTTGTGCAGTTGAATCTGACACATTGCAGATAACTCTACTGCTCCTTTTCAAAATTGTGACAAGTGAGCTTTTACTTCCACATAGGAGAGCTGACAAGGTCTTGGGTTAACATCTCATCAGAAAGCCATCACCTTCTGCAGTTGTAGCACTCTAGCAGTTTCAGTCTGAAATGTTGCGTCAATGGGAAGGGAATGAGCCCATAAACTTCCGACTCAAATTACAGTACCAAAAAGGCTATTCAAGCCATCTCATCTATGCCTGTGTTTACACTTCATATAACCTCATCCCACCCATCCTTATCAGCTTATCCATTCATTCCTTTTCCCTCATGTGCTTATATGGCTTCAGTGATATTCTTTGAAAAGACTAATTTTTCTTCATAGGAAAAAATACACAGGTGCATGGATATTTACAGAACTATTCACAATCAGCAAGTTCTGAAAGTGATTTTTTTTTCCTTCAAGCAATATTTTGGAGTTTTTGAGTACATAACTATGAATAGATAGGGGAAAACCAGTCAATATGTTAGATTTAGATTTTCAGAAAGGTTATGATAAGGTCTTAGCAAAGAGGCTAATAAGCACCGTGGGTGGCACAGTGGTTAGCACTGCTGCCTCACAGCGCCTGAGACCCGGGTTCAATTCCCGCCTCAGGCGACTGTGTGGAGTTTGCACGTTCTCCCCGTGTCTGTGTGGGTTTCCTCCGGGTGCTCCGGTTTCCTCCCACAGTCCAAAGATGTGCAGGTCAGGTAAATTGGCCATGCTAAATTGCCCGTAGTGTTAGGTAAGGAGTAAATGTAGGGGTATGGTGGGTTGCGCTTCGGCGGGTCGGTGTGGACTTGTTGGGCCGAAGGGCCTGTTTCCACACTGTAATGTAATCTAATCTAGAGCACATGTGATTGAAGGAGATATACTGGCAGGGATTGACAATTGGCTAACTAAGATAAAAATGGAGAGTAGGAATAAATAGATCATTTTCAGATTGGCAGACTGTGATTAGAGACACATCCCAAGAATCAAGATCATGCTTGGGCTCTAGCTATTATCAAATTCTGTGATTTAAATTTGGAAATTAAATGCAATATTCCCAAGTTTACAGAAGACACAAAATTAGACAGAAGTGTGAGTTGAGAGGAGAAATCGTTGAAGCATCAAGGCGATATGGAGAAGGTAAGGTAAACATTTGGCAGACAGAATACGGGAAACATAGAGTTATCCATTCTGGCAGAATTAACAGCTTATTACTTAAAATGCGAGAAGTTGAGAAATGTTGAACTTCAAATTGACTTGGGCGTCCTTGTGTATGAGTCACTGAAAGTTACCATGCAGATGCCAAAAGCAGTTAAGTATGTAAATGATATGTTGTCCTAGGTCATAAAAATAATTCAGCATTGGAGTAAAGATATTACAATTACACAAAGCCTTCGTGAGATCACACCTGGAATATTGTGTGTAATTTTGCTCTCCTTATCTAAGGAAAGATACATTTACATAGAAGGAGTGCAACAAAAAAATTACCAAACTAATTTTTGGGATAGAAGGACTATCCTATAAGGAAGGATTAAATAGACAAGGCCTTTATTGTCTGGAGTTTAGAAAAATGAGAGACAATATCATTCAAATATGCAAAATTTGTCCAGAGTTCAACAGGATCGACGTTGAGGAGTTGAGAACCAGGGGATCAACCTGAGAGTAAGTGACAGGTTATCAGAAGGAATTTCTTCACTAAGAAATCTTTGGAATTTTCTGTCACAGAGGGCTTTGCTGGTTCAGCGTTCAGCATGTTCAACTTTGAGTTCAATACGTTTTTTGGCAGATTAAAAATATCTTAGGGTACTCAGATAGTGCAGGAAGTCGTGCGAAGGTATTAACCATGATCTTATTGATTAGTATAGGTGGTTTGAAGATCTGATCATATTTCTTATGATTTCTGTCTTGAGGGATACTCATTACAAGTTAATTGCGCAGTTGTTGTCACCAGGTCAGCCAGATAGACTTCAAAGTATATGAGTTCCCTGATTTGGCCTTTTAACTTGGTCCAACCAGAGAGCCCTGCTCTTAGATAAAGATATGAGTGTCATAGATTCTGTTCACTCTGAGAGCTGGCTCAGTGGGAGCCAGATAAGAGTCAAGAACTCTCCACATGAAAACAAAGGGTGACCTGGTGATGAGAGACTGGCCTCTGTGGAATTATTTCAAATTGCATTAAAATTCCCTGACTCCTTTGAGGTGTCTCGGTACAAACTTTCAGACTAACAATTGAGTCAATTTGAATAATGAACAGTAAGCCAGCTATTTAAAATCTAAGACAAATATCAAAAGCAACTTGAACCCATCAAATGCCTGATAGTCAGCTATTCACATATTTTTATTTTTCATAATCATTCATGCTGGTTAGATCAGCATTTATTGCCCGTCCTTAATTGAGCCAAGGAAAGTCAATTGCTGTGGGTCTGGAGTCACATGTAGGTGAGACCAGGTAAGGATGGCAGTTTCCTTCCCTAAAGGACATTAGTGAATGACATGGGTCAAATAATCAGGGCTTATGCCCGAAACGTCAACTCTCTCGGATGCTGCCTGACTGGCTGTGCTTTTCCAGTTTCTGGATTAGTGGTGCTGGAAGAGCACAGCAGTTCAGGCAGCATCCAAGGAGCAGTAAAGTCGATGTTTTGGGCAAACGCCCTTCATCAGGAATAAAGGCAGAGAGCCTGAAGGGTGGAGAGATAAGCTAGAGGAGGGTGGGGGTGGGGAGAAAGTAGCATAGAGTACAATAGGTGAGTGGGGGAGGGGATGAAGG
>NC_057733.1:41633961-41662440 GCF_004010195.1 Chiloscyllium plagiosum | reverse complement strand
GTCCAGGAGGGGGAGGGAGGTGTCAGAGATGGTCCAGTTAAATTTAAGGTCAGGGTGGAATGTGTTGGTGAAGTTGATGAATTGCTCAACCTCCTCGCAGGAGCACGAGGTGGCACTAATGCAGTCATCAATGTAGCGGAGGAAGAGATGGGGAGTCATGCCGGTGTACTTACGGAAGATCGACTGTTCTACATAGCCAACAAAGAGACAGGCATAGCTGGGGCCCACACGTGTGCCCAGGACTACCCCTTTGGTCTGGAGGAAGTGGGAGGATTCAAAGGAGAAATTGTTAAGGGTGAGGACCAGTTTGGCCAAACGAATGAGAGTGTTGGTGGAAGGGTACTGTTGGGGACATTGGGAGAGGAAAAAATGGAGGGCTTGGAGGCCCTGGTCATAATGGATGGAGGTGTAGAGGGATTGGATATCCATGGTGAAGATGAGGCGTTGGGGGCCGGGAAACGGAAGTCTTGGAGGAGGTGGAGGGCGTGGGTGGCGTCTCGAACGTATATGGGGAGTTCCTGGACTGGGGGGATAGGACAGTGTCGAGGTAGGTAGAAATGAGTTCAGTGGGACAGGAGTATGTTGAGACAATGGGTCGGCCAGGGTGATCAGGCTTGTAGATCTTGGGAAGGAGGTAGAACCGGGCAGTGCAGGGTTCCTGGACTATGAGGTTGGAAGCTGTGGGTGGGAGATCTCCTGAGGTGATGAGGTTCTGTATGGTCTGGGAGATGATAGTTTGGTGATGGGGGGGTGGGGTCATGGTCGAGGGGGCGATAGGAAGATATGTTTTCGTGTTGGCGTTTGGCTTCAGCGGTGTAGAGGTCAGTGCGCCAGATTATTACTGCGCCCCCTTTATCTGCTGGCTTGATGGTGAGGTCGGGATTGGAGCAGAGGGATTGGAGGGCTGCGCGTTGTGAGGGTGAGAGGTTGGAGTGGGGGAGGGAGGGTAGACAGGTTGAGCTGCTTTTCTAGTACCACACTCTCTATTCTTAATTCCAAATGTTATTGAATTCAAACTCCACCATCTGTCCATGGTGGGATTTGAATACCCCTTCTTAGCTAGATTAGATTATGGTTGAATATATTAACAACACAACTGCCTGGAGAGTTATTTTTCTTTAATTTGTTGTGCTAATTTCCTGTTCTGCAGCTGGATGACTGTTTCCCTTCTTCTCCAGAATACTATTTGTTTTTCCATTTCATGTTGTGGCAGAAGCTGAATCACATGGATTTCCCATCCTTAAATTAGATCCAATCAGAAGATTCCATAATGACCGTTAGTTTCTGGATTATGTTATTATTATGAAGTAGTTCATTATTATCCAAGTTAAACATTGCATTGTTGGTTACTGGTTGCATTCCTATGCTCTGGGTGAACTTTCACTCCTAATGCAGAATGTTACATTCCGAAACTAAAAAGCAGGAATTCGAACACAAGAATCAGCAGACCTTATGTGCATACATAATAAACTTCTCTGATTTAGAAAAATACAAGCTACACAGGTTAGCACTGCTGCCTTCAGAGCGCCAGGAACCCAGGTTCGATTCCAGCATTGGGTGATTGTGCTGAGATTGTATGTTCTCCCCATGTCTGCATTGGGTTCCAGCGGGTGCTCCAGTTTCCTCCCAACAGTCCAAAGATGCGCAGGTTAGGTGAATCGGCCATGCTAAATTGCCCATAGCGTTTAGGGATGTGTAGGCTAGGTGGGTTAGCCATGATAATTGCAGTGCTACGGGGATAGGGTTAGGGGCTAGGTCAGATTTGAATGCTCTTCGGCAGGTCAGTATAGACTTGATGGTCCAAATGGCCTCTTTCTGCACTGGAGGGATTCTATGATTCTAATAGAGAAGACGAGATTCCCTACAGTATGGAAACAGGCCATTTGGCCCAACATGTCCACACCTACCCTCTAAAGAGCAATCCACCCAGACCCATTCCCCTACCCCATATTTACCACTTACTAATACACCTAACACTATGGGCAATTTAGCATGGCCAATTCACCTGACCTGCACATCATTGGATTGTGGGAGGAAACCCATGCAGACACAGGGAGAATGTGCAAACTCCGTACAGACAGTTGCCTGAGGTGGGAATCAAATGCAGGTTCCTGGTGCTGTGAGGCAGCTGTGCTAACCACTGAGCTACCATGCCACCCCTAACTGAATTATTCAGAACCTCAACAGTCTCATTACCAAAACTCAATACATAGAAAGTGAAGAAGGATTTGCATTTTATGGCCTCAGAATATCCCAAAATGCTTTACAGCCACTGAGAACTGTATTTTGCCCACAGATGCAGAGAAACATCCCATGTAATAGGTACCAAATCATGAGGAATATGTTTTGACCAAAACATGAGAACTTGCATGCTCTTCTTCAAAACTAGATGATGTAATTAGTCATTTTCAGTGTGCGCTGAGATTATTTTCAATTGTTCTTAAGTTGAATAAAAAGCTGAGCATTACTGGAAACACTAAACCAATCCCACACTCCAAATCTGCATATCACAAACTCCAGCATGTGGTGGTGGAAAAGGCAGGGGGATGGTCAACAGTTACTGAGCCAAAGGATTTCCACTCCTAAATTTATGATTTGCTCTCAATTTGCAAAGTTTTATTCCAGACGTACGCTAGGTGAAATGCAGCTGAATATTTCTTTGAAATAAATGTGAAAGGATTCTGGGTAATCCAAGATGGAGGATGTCAAAAAATTGGGGCTGAAAGAGCTGCTCCTTTTTTGAAGTTTTTTAGGTGTTGGAGGCGATTTCCTTGAATTCCTGGAGCAGCAATTACTGTTTTATAAGCTGTTGCATTGTTTTGGAACTTTTGGGGAGAAATGATCAAAACAACAGCACTTTAACAAGGAGGAAGACAGACAAAGGCAGCGACCGTATGGTCAGAGAATGAACCTCACACTGCTGTCTAACACAACAGTCAATCTGCACAGTTATTGCCTTAACTGTTTGAGTTCAAGTATCTCTGGACATCAGAGTGCATCTAAGATACATTAACAAACAGCACAATTCACAGCTGACCTTGGAGGAACCTGTATGGGAGAGCTCACAGCACAAGAACAAATAAGTTCATAGCTTTTAAGTGTAACCTTGCTGTAAGTCAACAACAGTGAGCAGAGTGGAACCTTTCTTGATTTTATGTTTTATTGAGATCTGTCTCTTGATTAAATTTTAAAAATATAAGCCGTAAGTATTAAGTTAGCCTGGAGCAGTTTTTTTAGAGCAAGAAGATAGATTGAGAAGGAGCAAAGATGGCCTTTAGTAGGGTGATGTGCTCTTCCTATTCAAAGTGGAGCTTCGGGAGAGTTTCCATATTCGTGATGATAATGTTTGTGAATCTTATCAGATCACGTGGATGGGTTGGAGCGGCAGTTAGAGGCAAGGAGGAATTGACAACCCACTAGGGGGTGTAATGGATGGCAATTATAGAAAGGGAGAAAAGCTGCATATACAGTCAAGTAGATGAGTTAACTCCAGGAAAGGTAGGAGAGGTAGGCAGGTAGTGCAGGGGTCTTCTGTGGCTATCCCCATTTCAAAATGTAGGGGGTGATGGATTCTCAGGGGAATGTTGCATGAACAGCCAAGTTTCTGGTGTAGAGACTGGCTCTGACGTAATGAGGGGTACGTCAGGTTCCAAGCGATCGATTGTGCTGGGGGACTTCTCTAGTCAGAAGCACAGACAGATGTTTCTGTGGCCAGCAGCAAAAAATCAGAATGGTGTGTTGCCTTCCTGGTGGTAGGATCAAGGATGACTTGGAGAGGGTACAGAATGTTCTCAAAAGGAAGAGGGATCAAGCAGGAGGTCATTGTACACATTCGAACTAAAGATATTGGAAGAGAAAAGGATGAGATTTTGAAGGGAGAATATAGAGAGTTGGGCAGGAATTTAAAAAGGAGGTCCTCAAGAGTAGCAATATCTGGATTACTCCCAGTGCTACAAGCTCGTGAGGGGAGGAAAAGAAAGAAAGAGCAGATGAATGCGTGACTGAGGAGCTGGTGCAGGAGAGAAGGGTTCACAGTTTTGGATCATTGGAATCTCTTCTGGAGTGGAAGTGACCTGTACACGAAGGACGGAGTGAGTCAAAGAGTCAGGGCAGGCAGGAACAAAGCAGAGAACAAAGTAGGACTGATAAATTAAACTGCATTTATTTCAATGCAAAAGGCTTAACAGGGAAGGCAAATGAATTCAGGGCATGGTTAAGAACATGGGACTAGGATATCATAGCAATTATAGAAATCTGGCTCAGGGATGGACAGGACTGGCAAACTTAATATTCCAGGATACAAATTCTATAGGAAGTACAGAAAGGGGTGCAAGAGAGGAGGGGGAGTAGCATTTTTGATAAGGGATAGCATTACAGCTGTGCTTAGGCAGAGAATACATCCAAGGAAGTTGTTTGGGTTGAACTGAGAAATAGGAAAGGGATGATCACCTTATTGGGCTTGTTTTGTAGAGCCCCTAATAGTCAGTGGGAAATTGAGAAACAAATTTGTAAGGAGATCTCATTTATCTACAAGAATAATAGGGTAGTTATGGTAGGGGATTTTAGCTTTCCAAACATAGACTGGGATTACCATTGTGTTAAGGGTTTAGATGGAGTCAAATTTGTTAAGTGTGTCCAAGAAAATCTTCTGATTCAGTATGTGGATGTACCTACTGGAGAAGGTGCAAAATGTGACCTCCTCTTGGATCATAAGGCAGGGCAGGTGACTGAGGTGTCAGTGGGGGAGCACTTTGGGGCCAGCGACCATAATTCTATTCATTTTAAAATGGTGGAAAAGGATACATCAAACCTAAAAGTTGAAGTTCTAAATTGGAGGCAGGTTAATTTTAACAGTATTAGGCAAAAACTTTCAAAAGTTGATTGGGAGCAGATGTTTGCAGGTAAAGGGATGGCTGGAAAATGGGAAGCCTTCAAAAATAAGACAGAAACAGTATACTCCTGTTGGGGTGAAAGGCAGGGCTGGAAGGTGTAGGGAATGCTGAATAATTAGAGAAATTGAAGTTTTGGTTTAGAAAAAGAAGGAAGCATATGTCAGGTATAGATAGCAGAGATCAAATGAATCCTTAAAAGAATGTAAAGGCAGTAGGAGCATACTTAAGAGTGAAATCAGGAGAGCAAAAAGCAGATGTGAGATAGCTTTGGCAAATAGGGTGAAGGAAAATCCAAAGGGATTTTATAAATACATTAAGGACAAAAGGGTAACTAGGGAGAGAATAGGGCCCCTCAAAGATCAGCAAGGCAGCCCATTTCTGGGACCACATGAGAAGAGGGAAGATACTAAACAAGTATTTTACATCAGTATTTATTGTAGAGAAGGACATGGAAGATATAGAATGTGGAGAAAAAGATGATGACATCTTGAAAAATGTCCATTTTACAGAGGAGGATGTGCTGGATGTCTTGAAATGCATACAATTGGATAAATCCCCAACACCTGATCAGGTGTACCCTAGAACTCTGTGGGAAGCTAGGGAAGTGATTGCAGGATGCCTTGCTGAGATATTTGTATCGATAGTCACAGGTGAGGTGCCAGAAGACTAGAGGTGGGTTAATGTGGTGCCACTATTGAAGAAAAGTGGTAAGGAAGAGCCTGGAAATATAGACTGGTGAGCCTGACTTCAGTGGTAGGCAAGTTGTTGGAAGGTATCCTGAGGGACAGGATTTACACTTATTTGGAAAGGCAAGGACTGATTAGTGATAGTCAACATGGCTTTGTGCATGGGAAATCATGTCTCACGAAATTGATTGAGTTTTTTGAAGAAGTAACGAAGAGGATTGATGAAGGCAATCTATATGGTCTTCAGTAAGGCATTCAACAAGGTTCCCCATGGGAGACTGATTAGCAAGGTTAGATCAGATGGAGTACAGGGAGAACTAGTCATTTGGTTACAGAACTGGCTTGAAGGTAGAAGACAAAGGATGGTAGTGGAGGGTTGATTTTCAGATTGGAGGCCCGTGACCAGTGGAGTGCCACAAGGATTGGTGCTGGGTCCACTGCTTTTCATCATTTATATAAACGATTTGGATGTGAACATAGGAGCTATAGTTAATAAGTTTGCAGGTGACACCAAAATTAGAGATGTAGTGTACAGTGAAGAAGGTTATCTCACAGTATAACAGGATCTTGATCAGATAGTCCAATGGGCTGATCAGTGGCAGATGGAGTTTATTTAGATAAATGTGAGGTGTTGCATTTTGGAAAGGCAAATCAGAGCAGGACTTGTACACTTAGTGGTAAGGTCCTGGGGAGTGTTGCTGAAGTAAAAGACCTTGAAGTGTAGGTTCATCGTTCCTTGAAGGTGGAGTCACAGGTATATAGGAAGGCGTTTGGTATGCTTTACTTTATTGGACAGTGCATTGAGTGCAGGAGTTGGAAGGACATGTTGCAGCTGTACAGGACATTGGTTAGGCCGCTTATGGAATATTGTGTGCAATTCTTGTCTCCCCCCTATTGGAAGGATGTTGTGAAACATGAGAGGGTTCAGAAAAGACTTACAAGGATGTTGCCAGGATTGGAGGATTTGAGCTACAGGCAGAGGCTGAATAGATTGGGACTGTTTTCTCTGGAATGTCAGAGGCTAAGGGGTGACCTTATAGATGTTTATAAAATTATGAGGGACATGGATAGGGTTAGTAGACAAGGTCTTTTCCCTGAGGTGGGGGAGTCCAGAACTAGAGTCTTAGGGTGAGAGGGGAAAAATTTAAAAGGGACCTAAGGGGTACCTTTTTCATGCAGAGGGTTGCACATGTATGGATTGAGCTGCCAGAGGAAGTGGAAGAGGCTGGTATAATTACAACATTTAAAAGGCATCTGGATGGGTATACGAATAGGAAGGGTTTAGAGGGATATGGGCCAAGTGCTAGCAAATGGGATTAGATTAGATTAAGATATCTGTTCGGCATGGACAAGTTGAACCAAATGGTCTGTTACCATGTTGTACATCTCTATGACTCTATGACTAATCCCTTTAATTTGAACCATGTGGTCTGACAACAGCTAATTGTTTTGTCTTTTGGAATCGTCAGGAAAATATGGGTAGTCTCCAATGCATACACCTTCGGTAAGAGAAATTGGGAAAAACTGACCCATTCACTTCACCCACTGTGTAGCTACTTTAGCAGGTGCAGTTGTGTTTGGGTTTGAGAAAGGCGAAGTGTTCACCTTAAGCATCTTACATATTCTCCAACAATGAGGCTGAAAGGTTAGAATAGCTGCAAAAGGAAAGAAAATAATGTGCAAAATAGGTGATGACTGACAAATACGATGATTGAGAGAAGTACTATCTGTCGAAAAAAAAAACAGGAGCGTGCAATCATGGCTTCACGATTTCCCAAAGTAACTTCGCAGTCATTTTAAATGGTAGTTACTGCTGGATTATATCTTGAAATTTTGACTGAAACAAAAGCCATTTTCAAATTGTGTTTGGCATGGTAAAATTTGGGGACATTTAAAGTTATTTGTAGGTCATAAATATTAATCTAAACTTCGGGCTTTGCCATTTGTTCAGATAATCCAGAAATCGGGTCCCATTTGAAACATTGTGCTGAATGGCGTGGTGCCTTCAGGGTGGGCCACTGAATCAGGAAGTAAATATTGACCCCGACTTCTGCTCTTAACCTTTAATGTCCCCTAGGAGAAAGTGAGGACTGCAGATGCTGGAGATCAGAGTTGAACAGTGTGGTGCTTGAAAAGCACAGCCGGTCAGGCAGCATCCGAGGAGCAGGAGAATTGATGTTTTTGGCATGAGTCCGTTATCAGGAATGACTCGCCTGCTCCTTGGATGCTGCCTGACCGGCTATGCTTTTCCAACACCACATTCTTCAACATGGATGTCCTTGTAGGATAAGGCCTGGCCATGGTGCCTTGGCCATTAGCCTGTTAACCAGTTACAGCTTCAGTTCTGAGGTAGACTTTGAAGTACCTGGTCTTGGTGGTGAGGAACAGCAATCGATTGGTTATAGCTTTCCCAGACTTAGGAGGGGAGGCGGCAGTCAGAAAAACATACTAGTAAGAATTGTCAAATCAATTGTTTTAGAGAACACCAAAACAATAAAGATAAAATACTATGGATGCTGGAAATTGAAACAAACACAGAGAATGAAGAAGAAACTCAGCAGTTCTGGCACCATTTGCAGTGAGAGATAGAGTTAATGTTTCGAGTACAGTATAAGGAGTAACAGGAGTTGGGAGGTCATGCTACGGCTGTACAGGACATTGATTCGGCCACTTTTGGAATATTGCGTGCAATTCTGGTCTCCTTCCTATTGGAAGGATGTTGTGAAACTTGAATGGGTTCAGAAAATATTTACAAGGATGTTGCAAGGATTGGAGGTTTTGAGCTATAGGGAGAGGCTGAACAGGCTGGGGCTGTTTTCCCTGGAGCGTTGGAGGCTGAGGGGTGACCTTATAGAGGTTTACAAAATTATGAGGGGCATGGATAGGGTAAATAGACAAAGTCTTTTCCCTGGAGTGGGGGACTCCAGAACTAGAGGACATAGGTTTAGGATGAGAGGGGAAAGATATAAAAGAGAACTAAGGTGCAACTTTTTCATGCAGAGGGTGGTATGTGCATGGAATGAGCTGCCAGAGGGAGTGATGGAGGCTGGCATGATTGAAACATTTAAAAGGCATCTGGATTGGTATATGAATAGGAAGGGTTTGGAGGGATATGGGCCAGGTGCTGGCAGGTGGGACTGGATTGGATTGGGATATCTGGTTGGCATGGATGGGTTGGACCGAAGGGTCTGGTTCCGTGCTGTACATCTCTATGACTCAATGACTTACAAGTCTTCTTCAGAACTATTTTAGTTTATTTTTTTCACAGAACTTTGCCCTCCTACGCTGTATTTTCTTTTTTCCACCACTTAACTATTTTTATTGTCTCATCTAAATGCTTATTTGTTTTTTAAATATAGGTTTTCAACATTTTACATGCCTTGCTTTTGTTTCCTCTTGTATCTCAAGAAGTTTTTGGAACTGAACGCAAATCCAAGCAGTTACTTTTAATTGATGAACAACAAAATGACTGAATGGGTTGTCATTATCGTTAACTGCAAGTCAGAAGACCAAGTATTAATCTGTTTAAATACACCAAATCATGCAGATTTTCCAGCAAGGATCTCCTTGGATAAGTAAGTTAATCTGTATCAAAATCAAGGCAGTGGAGTTTACATGGACCAGAAACTCAACTGAACACACCGCATAAACAGAGTGGCTATACGAGTAGGTCAGAGGCTAGAAATATTGTGGTGAGTAACTCATCTCCTGTTCCCCAAAGCCTGTCTTTTATCTACAAGACACATGTCAGAAGATTGTTAGAATACTCCCTACTTGGCTGGATGGCCGCAGCTCCAACAACACTCAAGAAGCCTGAAACCGTTCAGGAAGAAGCATCTACTTGATGGGTACCACATCTGCAAACATTCACTCTCTCCACCACTGACGCTTAGAGACACTGGCAACAAGCTTTCAACTTTCCCTGCATTCAGAGGTAGGGCCAGCTTGGTGCTAAATTGCTCTGTACCTCTATCAGATTCTGCCTTCACTGCAGAAAATCGATTTTGCACAATTGGCTGGTTGACGTTCAAAACATTCAGAATTTATAAACACATGCTTTAGGTATAACTCGATATAAATATGTTGTGACAATAGATTGGTGCAAATTAAGTTTTGACCTGACATTATCAACAATCAAGATTTTGAAACAGGCACTTTCTTAGGAATCAATCATCCAACAGAATTCTTATACATTGTTTGTTAATTGCAAAGGCTGTTCGACTTTGCACTTTATACATTCTTGGTCAGTAACAATGAAGTTACTATATCTGCTGTGTGTGTAATATATTGTTAATTTTTTACCCTGAAAGTTCTTCAATTACCAATCTGTATATGAATAACAATGCTATTGCGTAAGAACTTTGCTCCAAAGTATTCCTCTGAGCTTTCATAGTCACTGCCATTTACATTGAATCTTGTTGACTTCATCTGAATTTAAGAAGATGCATGAATCCCAGCAGCGAAATTGGAATTGCATGGTATTTGCACTTGTGTGTCAACACAGGAGATGCACACAAGGATTTCAATTTAAATTTAAAGAGCCCATGATGGGCACCTGAGACAAGTGTGTTAATGTGACAGGGTGGGTATTTTTTGGAGATTCCCATCAGGAAGTAACAATTCTTGGTAACAGGCAATTTATTAAAGAGCCTTATGGACAAATAGGGATCAAGAACACAGGCTTCACATCAATCTGCCTTCATTCAGCATTTTTGATCTATTTGTTATTGAACATACATCCTTCTATCTCCCTCATGCCCCTCAAACTTCTCTCCCCTCACTATCCTCTTATTATTCTTTCATGCCCACCACCTTCAAGCCCCTTCAACTGCACCTTGGTGATGTGCAAACTAAGGTGGAGTCTATAGTTCAGTGACATGTTAATACAGATTCTCTTTCAGGCCTTTAGAGAGTGAGGGTAGTTGAGCAATCAGAAGGTCCACTAAGGATCACAGGTCAAGTTCAAGAAGAGGGTCAGTGTCCTGCTCCAGTCTGTTAGGGGGAGAGGCAGGGTCACTTGCCCCAGATTTCATGGGGTCAGAAAACAATGTATCTCTGTGGATTGGCAGCTTCATCAGCCTCAGCGCTGCATGGAAACTGAGGCCATGGCATGTGTAAGACATGAAAGATCCAAAGAGTGATTGAGTGGATATTTTTTAGTTTTATGGTGAACATCATGTGTTGACTGGACTAAGTTTGAGAAGCAAATGAAAGTGAAGATTTAAAACTTTCACCAATCAATGCAAAATGATCCAACTTCCATCAGTGTTAAAAGGCATACATCCTCCAATAAACTGTTGTTGCTTTGGCCCAAGATTTGCCAAAAGGAGCAGGATATTTTCCTCAGTTCCTTAAAAGCGATTTATGCTTTTACCAAAATCCCCTTTCTGATATCAATCTAAAGTAGTAGTTCAAACACACAACATCCAGGTTTAAAAGCATTGTTGCATGTACTAGCAGAGTGCGCGGGTGATACTAATGGGAATGGTCAGGTCCTTGAAGACTCCTTTACTTAGTGATTTGTTAAACCAGAGCTGCAGTTGGTAGAGTGTCAAGTATATGCGCTATAGGTTTATTGCTTGCCTCTCTCTGTAAAGATCTTCTTCCCTGATAACTACCATGTTATATTCCCGTATAATTATAGCATTCCTTGAACATTAACAGATTACAGCCTACAATACCATTGCATCCGTTACTGAATAATATAACTCACAGAGAATAGTCTTCTATTGTTATCAACTCACACTGTAAAAGTTGGAAGTGATAGAGAATTAGAGAGCTTTACAGACAGTATTTCAAAGTTTATAACTTAAACAGCTGAAGGCATAGCCAAAAATGGCACAATGATTAAAATTGGTTTGACGAGAGGCCAGAATTGGAGGTGTGCAAATATCTCATCGGGTGGTTAGGCTGAAGGAAATCATAGACATATGAAAGTGCCAGGTCATGGAGGGGGTGCCTACGGTGTATCCAGAGAACAAGTTAGTGAGCGCAGGGAGTTTAGGTGAATAGGACTTGATTCAAGTTAGGACATGAGCAGGAGAGGTTTGGATGAGCTTACGTATATGGAGAGTTGAAGACAAGAGGACAATGGATTGGTAAAGTTTCAAGTTAAGAACAGTATTTGTTAGGGTTGCAGCAGCAGATGACTTGAAATAGTTAATGATATTAGACATGCCCTTAAAAATGCCCTTACCAATAGTTGGAAGCTCATTTAGAGATCAAATATGACAATAAGTTTGAAAGTAGTCTGGTTGAGCCTCAGGCAATTGGGAGGGAGAGAAATAGAATCAGTGGTGAGTGAATGGAATTCACTGGCTTCAGTCTCCCCAATATTTCATTGGAGCAGATTTCAACACATTTAGCACAATCTGACAATGTAGAAACAACAAGGTGGTTCATAGAGATGGTTAGAAGTTGAGCTGGAAATTGGCAACATACAAAAGAAAACATGCTTTGGATGATGGCAATGAGGAACAACTGTAGCAGAGAAATAACAGGAGACCAAAAATAGATCCTTGTCGGGCTTCAGAAATGATCTGAGAGAGCAGGAAAAGAAGCCATTCTAGGTGGTTAACTATGACTGATTGGAAGAGTCCATCCACCTGAAAACTGATGAAAAAAACTGCAGGCAGGTCGAGAATGAAGGAAAACAATTCTCCTATTCCTTTGTGGTTCGGTCAACAGTGCTCTTGTCTGTGGGTCCTGTGGTGGTGGGTTCAAGTTCCATTTCAGGACTTGAGCACAAAAATCAACACCCGAGGGGGTACTGTGCTATTGGTGATGCAGTCTTTCAGATGAGACGTGAAATCAAAACCTAATTTGCTCTATCTGGGGGATATAAAATATCCAAAACTATTACTTTGAAGAAAAGAGAGAGTTAACCCTAGTACCCTGAGCAACATTTATCAAATAATCAGCATCTCTGTCCCTTCAGGTACCATATCCTGACAAGCCATTGGCAACATTGTCTTCTGTGTTGGTCTCTGTTTATAGCTGTCAGTGTCCTGCAGTAGTTTACCATTGCCATCTGCAAATAGCTGAGCAGCTGTTTTTGGCATATTTTGGAAGGATCTATACATTAACATGTTAGGTCACATTATAAACAAAACTTATTTGGTCATCAAACCTGGAGTGGGACATGAATCTGGAGCTCCTAGTTCAGAGGCAGGGATGCTACCCACTGTGTCTCAACATCTCTACTAATCAACATCAGCAATGCCAAATGATACCTTCATCACTGACACTCAGGAGCATCAGTGTGTACCACCTATAACATGCAGTAAAGAAATTAACCAAAAATCCTCAGATAGCTTCTTCCAAACATATCACCACTTCCACCTAGAAGGACAAGGGCAACAGATTCATGGGAACACCACCACCTTCAAGTTCCCTTCCAAGCCATCCTGACTTGGAAGTATATCTCCATTCCTTCACTGTCGCTGGGTCAAAATCCTGGAATTCCCTCCCAAAGGGCATTGTGGGTCAACCTAAGCAAATGGACTGCGGTGGTTCAAGAAGAATGCTCACCACTACCTTCTCAATGAGCAATGGGGGATGGGCAATGAAGCCAGCCCAGCCAGCAATGCCCACATCCCATGAGTGAATTAAACTGAAAGAAGAAAATTTCCTAAGCGTTCATTGAATAATTCACTATTAAGAGACTCTCTTGTTAATAAAATGCATTAACTGTCTTTAGTCCCTTATAATACCAAAAATTGGAAGTCATAGTCCCACTTCAAAAACTTGATAAGCACTTGGATTTGTCAACCAAACTGAGGCATCCTGTTGAGCTAATAGAATATTATGAAATCCATTATGCAGCACCTATTCAGTGGTAGCTCTTTGACAGCTCTGGGACAATTCCTTACGACAGTTTTTCTTGTTAATTCTGTGACACTTTGGACAGTCCATTTTGACAACTGCGTTCAACATTCTTGTTCAGCCACCACAACAGCTCTCTTCTCAGTTCCAACCGGTTTTGTACTCTCATTCAAATCTACTTTCAATAATTCCAAAGGGCATTTTACTTCTCCAAAAGGGCACTCAGTCTCCCGAAAGTTGTTCCAATACCGTCAAATGGTTAGTTTGATGGAATCCTGTGAAGATTCAGACCTGCTCTTACCAGGGCTAAACTGTACACGTTGTCTTCCCCACAGCTGCTGTTTTATGTGGCAGTTACACAGATGTGAAAGGCAAGACACAGCACCATTTCTGTTCCCACACTGTAAAAAATGATAGTGGAGTTGAGTCTTCATGTGGACGCACTGGTTACAAAAGGCCAACAAACGTCTCCTCTTCCTCAGGCAGCTGAAGAAATTTGGCATGATGGCGAATACCCTTGCCAACTTTTATAGGTGCGCAATCTGGAGCATTCTTGCTGGATGCATCCATACCTGGTATGGCAACTGTACCATTCAAGATTGGAGATGGTTACAGAGAGTGGTGAACTTGGCCTGGACAATCGCAGAGGCCAACCTCCCATCTATAGAATCCATCTACCAGGCCCGCTGTCAAGGAAAGGTTGCCAGCATCAGGGACCCAGGTTCGATTCCAGCCTTGAGCAACTGTCTGTGTGGAGTTTGCACATTCTCCTCATGGCTGCGTGGGTTTCCTCCGGGTGCTCTGGTTTTCTCCCACAATCGAAAGATGTGCAGGTCAGATGAATTGGCCACTCTAAATTGCCCATAGTGTTAGGTGCATTAGTCAGAGGGAAATGGATCTGGGTGGGTTACTCTTCGGGAGGGTCACTGTGGACTTGTTGGGCTGAAGGGCCTGTTTCCACACTGTACGGAATCTAATCTAATCTAATCTAATCTAATCTAATCTAATCTAATCTAATCTAATCTAATCATCTTTCTCAAACACCCATTCCACCCTGGCAATGTTTTTCTCCAACCTCTACCATCAGGGAGAAGGTACAGAAGCCTGAACACATGCACCAGCCGGTTTCAGAACAGTTTCTACCCGACTGTTGTTAGAATACTGAATGGACTCACAGACTCTTAACATTCGCCTGTACCTGTGTTTTAGTTTTTGTCGCTGTTTACCTCTTATTTACTCATCTGTGATCTGCCTGTATTGCTCACAAGACAAAGCTTTTCACTGTGCCTTGGTACACGTGACAGTAAATTCAATTCAATTCAGTTAGTTAGTGGGGCCTATGCATGTCAGCCTCGCCTGCTACCGTTAGAGACACTTTCTATTGTCAAAATTCAGGCTTTAATTTCTGAAATACCCCACGTAGCTTGTTGAACTCATATTATTTTCTCATGTGGGACACTGCCAAATATTGTTTGGTAATACTCCACAGAAGTGCATTGGAATTGTACTAAAGGTGTTGTTATTGTTTGATGACTCTATGGAAACCCACCATTAAAAATGACATTGACATTCACATCTGTCATTGTCCAGCATTGTGAAATGTTAATGGCAGAACACTAGCAATTCAATGCTTGTGTTGATTACACTTTTTGTGGGTAATCACATTAAATATTCAGACATAAGCCTTGTGACTCACAGCTGACTTCTAGTTCAGTATCCAAAGGTGGAAGCAAGATCACATGCTTAACCTTTGTACTGTTCCTACTGTGAACTAATAGCATATGAACAGTAAATGCAAATTTGCAAGTCTAATGTTGAACTAGTAGGCCATGTCTGATGCTTCATTTTAAAATAGGTATTGGGCTCATCAGAAGTTGTTTGAAATTTCCTGGTTGGTTTATATAACAGCCTGTTTGCATTGATTCAATTTCACAAATCAGTCGGCAGGTAAATGAGCATGAGTTACTACTCTGCTTCTGCTGTCGCATTGCCATCTCATCCCTTTGCCTCATTTCACAGATGATACCAATGAAACTTAGGAGAGAAAGCACTTCAAAAAGGATTGGTGGATGGAAAGCAAGCACAAACGTTTTCATATATTTTGCCTTTTGTTCTTGCTTCACGTGTTCGTACTTCCCAGAGTTTAGGTTTATTTACAGGAGAGAGGAGGTTAGATTAGGCTACAATTACAGTTGTAGTTGTGGTGATACGAAGAACTCTGTTTCTGGAAATTTCTCGCCTCCATGCCAAATCAAAAAATGCTTACACCCCTCCCCTCCAATATTAATAGCTTTGGGTGACTTTTATTTCTTGGGTCAGAAAATAGCTAATAGAGTTTCATTAATTTATTAATGAACTATTAACAAGGAGTAACAAGAGGTCCAGCTCACTCTAATGCCTGGGCCATAAACATATGATTGCCTGATGCACTCCATCATCATTGGGTCAGCATCTGGAGGCTCCCTACCTAACAGCTTTGTGGCCATGCTTGTAGTGCATGAAGGTAGCTCACCTCTGGAGTGGGTAATAAAAGCACATCTTCATATTCACACAAACATATCATGAATGATTTTTTTTTAAAATTGCACCTTCAACAGTGTGGAATTTCCTTAATACTGCACTGGAATTGAAAGACCTGGAGTGGGACTATCTGTGAAAGTTTGCTGTGTGCAAACATGCTGCTTTGTTTCTTATATTACAAGGATGACAACACTTTAAATATGTTTTATTGGCTGTTGTCATTAAAGGTGATAAATTAATCCAAATCTTTCCCTATGTATAATTATTACCTAACTTGGCATGTCCTTGGAAAATAAATCTGTAACTGATGACTAATATTGCAGACACATGTTGTTTACATTATTAATCAATATTTCACACATTATCTTTGATAGGAAACGAAGCATTCTTATCATAAATGAGAAGGGCATTTAGCACTTTAAGGAGTTTGGAAGTGTTCTGATCTTTTTAATAGGATTATTTTCCTTTCAGAGTCACCTTTCATTGCAAAAAACAGGCTGAATTTTCCCAGGGTTTCACTGTAGAAAACCTTCCAATCTGTTATCAGTAGTTTCCACGGCTTTGTACAGTTCCAATGAACGCACAATAGCTTTTGATGAGATTCAAGTTGCACGTCATTAATAGTTTAATAATACGTACAATCATCCAACTCATCTGAGAATTAATTGGATTGCATCAAAAGCTTTTTTGGACAACCTGGCAAATGCATAAATGCATCAAGTTTTTGTCTTCAATTCTCAAAAATCAATGTCTTGACTAGATGCTTATCTTCAATTGACTGCAGCAGATTGTTATCAGCAAATATTTATGCAACTTGTATATCCTGATATCGCAAGTACTTGAAATTCTACACTGAAACAAGAGTTGCATGCTTTCATTGACTATATTTTTTTTAAATCCCGAACTAAACAATGTATTTACGCAATGCAAGCTCACAATAATTAATCAAGCAGAACTCCCTGGCCAAGATTTGAGGGACAGCCTCCTTAGGGAAGTGTCAATGTTTAACCTAAATGCTGTTCCTCGGTCTTATTTTCATAATGATCTACAAAGTGCACGATTCCTTACAGAACTGTGACAACAACTCACCAGGTGTACTGTTCCACCAGGGCATTTATGTAAGCAACACCAATTCAGTGACTCCTCACAATTATTCTCAAATCTAAAGAGAGAACTGCTTTAGAGGTAAGAACACATTTCACTCACTCACTTGTTTTGTTAACTATTTATGTTAACAAGTTAGGTAACCAAGAGCAGTAAACTGAGACTCAAGTAAACGGTTACATGTGACTAAAAAAAACTAAATACATAACGTTGTTTCCAGAACCTTTTTTATTAAGTGTATAAATGGGAGATTATTTCAACTATCAATGATGTAGTGATAAGCACTAACATTAGTGACTTTAAATTAAGTGAAATTTTAATGTTTGAGTTTTATGGTACATGAGTTACCTCAACAAAATATATCGTTTTGTTTTGATCATCAGTCCATTTCACAACTTTCAACATGAGGTTTGAGTTTTCTCTCTATAACCATAGTTCATATGAAATCCAATTCCACTTCACATTTTATACCACATAATTACAGGCATGCAGTAAACCTGATACTCAAGTTAAAGCCGAGAAGTAAATTTGAGGTAACAAGGTGACTATCTCAGAGCTATAGGTATGAGATTTGTGGACAAATTGTGCTGGTTCAAATCATAAAATGTAAGTGTTAGAGTCTGAGGAATGGTTCATTATACTAATTGAAGAGTGACCAATTTGCCTTCACATTTCAGTGAATGAGCGGTCTTAGCATCCATATTTATCAACAACAATAATCTAGACACAGCAGTCTCAGATACTGAATTAGTAAATAGTATCTAGTTGGACAATATTAACATTTTGTGAATTCTTTGTGTAGGTGCTTGTCTTACTGGTTGTCTGTCGCGTCGATTTCCCTGTTTTTTGATGCAGGTATATACAACTGAGAATATCGTACATGCACAAGTTTAATCAGATAATACCATACTGACTTTAAAACGTATTTCTGAGGCAAGATGTATTCTTTAACTTTAAATTTAAAATGTAACTTGCTGAAATACCAAAAGGAAAGCAACAATTTTAGAGATTATAATAAGATGAAATCCTCGGATCATTTAACAATTAATTAATAAGAAGAGCAAATAAGGTACTTGAGAAATCTTATTGATCATTTTTAATTAGAAAATAAAAAGGACAACTATCAGATTTCGAAATATTTTATGTTGGGTGTGGAAGTGGGGTCAGGATTGAGGGCAAGAGAACATCTTAAAATTAGATATCAAGCATTCAGGTACACTTTCACTCAAAAGATGGCAAATATTTGGAATTTTCTCGCGCTAATGGCCAATTTCTGTTTCTATGTTTCTAAGTCTCTGATTTCATCTACACTCTTCACCTCCGCTAATGGACCTGTTATATGATTTATACATTTCATAGAATGTAGGTTGATATCAACAGCACATTCTTAACAAAAGGCATGAGAAAAATCCATTGTTGAAAGCACCCCAACTCACGTCAAAGGTAAATATGCCAGCAGAATTGGTCTGGCTGCCTTCATCCCTGATCACATAATTCATTTTTAGATGGAAAAGCTTTTAGGTTGCATGACATGATATGTGGCTGTTAGAAAGTATTCATAGTAACTGTCCCATATATGTACAATTAACTGAAACCTTGTACTCCTCCACAATTTCATGTTCCATTGTTCCTGTTGATAATTTGCTAATTTTGTGGCAAACATCAAATAGTTATTTTGTTGACAAATCCTGCCATGTAAAAACAAAAGCTGACAATGTTTATCTAGCAATTATCATTTGTCAGTCATATCTGAATAACTTTATTCACATCCCAAAAGATCACGGTGATTAGCTCAAAGCCTGATATGTAACAAATGTGCCGGAAACTGTCTTACATTGATCTGATTAGCAAGCTTAACTAAAAGATGAGGTAACTTTACTAATTTTCTTGGAGATTGCAGTAGCAAGACAGAGCTTGTATTGAAAATTCCAGAGAACTTATATCTCTTTCAAAGTTCAGTACTATTGTTATTGTTCAAATGATCTCTCAGCTTTGCAAATAATTTAATTACATTTAAAATTAAGTGAAATGCTGGACTCATTTGTAGCATGGACTGAGCTGATTATGAAATCGGAACTGAGTATGTCCGATTCTGTATGTATTACTGAACAGTTGATTATAAACTAGCTGTTTGTCCCTGTGCAAGTGATCAGAAGGTCAACACTGAAAGTAACAAAGCTTCTCCCAGACCAGAAATGTTCAGTGTCAGATATTGACTTAACAATTTAGAAAAAAAAAGTGCAAAGGAAGACTTTCATTCATTTAACACTTTTGTGACCTTAGTAGGATGTCCCAAACTGTTTTAAAATCAGTGCAGTACTTTAAAAATGTAGTGACAGTGGTAATATAAAGAAAGCAGCAGTCAATTTTATGCAGAATAGCAATGTTATAGCAACTAAATAGCCCATTGTTTAAGGGATAACTATTAGCGAGGACATCAAGGAGACCTTTCCTGCTCTCCTTCGAAACAGTATCAAGGAATTCATTCAGTCCACTCTTGAGGGCCGTCAGGGGCTCTGATATACATTTTTCTTTATTTGTGCAACTGTTCCAAGCAAATTGCAAGAATTAGCTGCTTGTTATGTCGGTTAACAGGCTGGGAATTAAGTACATTAAATTAGTTAATCATTAAAATGAGTTGCTTGCAGGAAGGCAATTATATTTTAAAATTAACAGCTTTCCCAACGAGTTGTGTTCTGCTTTATTATTTTCTGATTACCTTCAGTACTCAGAAGCAAGGTTATACCTTAAATGATTTTGAATCTTATTAAAATACAGCCCTGAATATTCAGCATTAGATTTTTTGATCTGAACTCTGTGGATTGGTAATTTTTCAACTAAACATCTCTTTACAACATTAAAGTCAATGAAGGATTATTACTTCCAAGTACCCACTTGCTTATTGGGTAGCATAAGGAATAGGCTCACAAAAAGGATATTTTAGCATTTTCTGCATTGACTTTATCCTTGTTTGAGTTTTTACTATCAGCTTTTTGTTATCAGTTATGTCATCAATTCCTTTGTAAATAAATCTATACTTTTCGCCTTTACACTTCAGTTTGAAGATATGGTGCTGTATCTTTTGAAAGGAATCGTTAGAATAAGGTGACATTCTAGTAGTTGATATATCAATGAATGGATAATTGTTAATGACAAGTGCAGAACTATCTCAGGCATGCCATACATACAGTATTTTGTTTCAGATCACTGTATACCTGAGTGTCTTATGAAAACTGATAAATACTAAGTATGAATACAATGGCAAATATTACTTGGTCTGTGTATGCGACCAACCTTATTAACCCTAATGCTAAATAGAATTTCTTGCCCATTAGTCTCACTGTTCTTGATTCCAGGAAAATAAGTTGCTTCCCTTGGTTAATTCCACCACCTGTTAAAATTCTTCTTGTCATTTGCAACAGTGCAGTGCATTAATTAAACTTCAAACAAATGTTGGTCCCCTGTAGTTCAGGCGCAAATTACTATTCTTGTCATTTTTTTTGTATGTACACATGACAGCTAGCATTCTTCTGTAACAGAATATATACGTGTCTACCACACTTATACTTCATGTAAAATTACATCAACCAATTTCTAGGCTTTCTTTTTAATGGCATTGTTTTGTACTTAGACTTAATTTTGATTTCCTATGTGACCTTCATTCTTGCATTGAGAATGCCTTACTTTACCTTGTTGACCTTGTCCCAGCCCCACTTTGTTCCAGCTCTGTGAGATCCTGCTGAAGTATTTGTCGGCTATTCGTCTGTACGAAAGAGGACTGTCTTTTTCTCCACGAGGAAATCTACAAAAGCATAATGTTACGGCCAGAGTAATGAACCTTTCTCAAACATTTTTGGTTTTACTGTAAAACTTTGAGCACACTGGTTGTATTAGCAGAGCATTCAGTATTTATAACAAGGAGGCATCTTGGTTTAACTCTCGATGTTTTTGCTTCTTTTCCTGTCTATTTTGTTATTTAATTGAAGGGTACACTATGATTCAGTGTAATCTATTTGGCTTCCTCACTCACACTGACTCAATAAAAACATGATATTTTGGAATCTTAAAGACAAATTAGATTTTGCAGTTGAAATGATATGGGGAGATTTTTTTGTGCGAACCGACATTTAGTTTCTGAAATGCACATCCAAAACTTAAAGGGTAGCATGTTTATTATTTATGGTTTGAATCTGGGCAGAAACAACTTTTAAACGAATCACTGAACAGTGTCCTGAAAATCAAATGTCATCTTTTGGGATTCCTGATGAAGGGCTTTTGTCTGAAACATCGATTTTCCTGCTCCTTGGATGCTGCCTGATGCCTTGTGCTTTTCCAGCACCACTCTAATCTTGATTCTAATCTCCAGCATCTGCAGTACCCACTTTCGCCTGTAAACACCAGAAGCCCGTTTATAACCATGCAATGTATTGTTCCCTTCAAAACTCTTTTCCCCTCTTATGCACCTCTTTGGGATAGAAGATGACAATTTGATAGGTTCTGAGATGAATGATAAGCCCATTGTGGGATCTACAGACTGCCATATGTGGGGAAGGTGGTGCTAGAAGGGTTGGTTAGATGAGTTCTTTCTCAGTTTTTGCACTGCCTCTGAAATCTTACCTTCACCTGAAGCGCTCCCCCGTTTGTTCCAACCCTTTTCAAATGAGATTTCTCCATTTTGATCAGTCACCAACATGGGGATCCTATGAATCGGTAGAGATGTTTGACCTCCTCAGGATGCTTTGAAGACATCCCAAAACATTTCTGCTGTTTTCCTGGGACCAAGTTCCAAGTATAACAGTTGCTTCAAGAGTCTGGTGTCATGAATATGAACATATAACATGTCCCACCTACTGGAACTGGATTGAAGTAATTAACGACTGGTGGGCAAGTTGCGATGGTGGGAAATTATGCTGCTGAGAATCCTAAAAGGTAGGTGTTATTTTCTATAAGACAATAAGATGTAAGAGCAAGACAAGGTCATTCATCCCATCAAGTCTGCTCTGAGACTCAATGAGATCGTGACTGATCTGATAATCCTTAATTCCACTTTCTTCTTTTGACCTCATAACCCTTGATTCCCTTACTGATTAAAAATTGATCTATCTCAGTCTTAAATCGTTGAAACCACCTCAACAACACTCTGCATTAAAGAACTCTCAGACTCACCACCATCAGAGTAGAAATTCCTCCTCCTCTCTGTGTAAAATTGGTCACTCCTTATTCTGAGATAATGCCATCATAGAATCCCTACAGTGTGGAAACAGGCCCTTCAGCCCAACAAGTCCACACCGATCCTTTGGAGTATCCCACTCAAACCCATTTCCCTATCTTATTACTCCACATTTACCCCTGATGAATGCACCTAACCTATGCATCCCTGATCACCACGGACACGGCCAATCCACTCTAATCTGCACAACTTTGGACTGTGGGAGGAAACCAGAGCACCCAGAGAAAACCTATACAGACACAGGGAGAATACGCAAACTCCACACAGACAGTTTCCCGAGGCTGGAATCAAACCTGGGTCCCCGGTGCAGCAGTGCTGACCACTGAGCCACCGTACCACCCAGCATTCTTGACTTTCCTACAAGGGAAAACCTTTCCACCTCAGCCCTGTGAAGTTCTCTAAGAATGTTGTATATTTCAATAAGCTCACCTCTCATTTCTCTTGTACTTTGATGTGTCTACTGTAGGGTGTCCAAGCCTCTTAAACATAGGGTATCCCTCTGAAATGGGATAACCAACCAATTGCAATTTTAAAATAAGGAAAAACACTCAGCACAGGGACTTAGGAAATGTTGATTGTTCATTTCATATTTGTGGAAGGCTCCTATTTCATTCTGAAATACTTGACGATAAGTAGCTGGGAATCTGTGGCCCATTCCCTGAAATGAATATCGATTTCAAATAAAACATCACAAGTTTAAAAGTGACTGGCCATGAGTCTTAGGGAGTGGTAGTATGGTTTTAGATTTGTTGCAATATTAATATTTCAAAACCAAATAAACAAATTTAATTCTGTGGCAAAGATGCTGTTCACTTACGTGGAACCAATGAGAGTGAACCATCTAGAAGGGTAAAGGTTAAAACAGCAGCAACTGCAGGTTATGTTAAAAATTAACTACCTAAACAGCTACATTTACGTGAATGGTATTAGGAATATTTAGAGAAGCTTGTTTTAGGAGGAAAAAACTTGTAATGAGACCTCTCCACATGACCTATTCAAACAACTTAGTAAAACTGGCACTAAGTTTAAACACCAATCTTTCCTGAGAAGCATTTTTATTAACAGACTTAACATAGTTATAAAGTATAAGGAAAAATACTTCCCCATTTTACGATCATCTAATAAACAGAAGTTTCATCCACTATTAGAACACCAGGGAGCAAACCTGTGGCCTCGTTGTGTGTACATAATGTTACTGACTCCCTATACACAGCAATAACGTTGGCTTTATTCCCTAAACAAATCCATTCCCAAATTATTCAGGTTGATTATAGTTATAGAATGAATGATGTGATAAAGTTCATTACATTAATTACGATAATATGGCCAGAAACAATGAAACAAATAGATTGTGGATTTTTGATGGATATCAGGGGATAGAAAAGTCAAGATTTGAGTTCATTGAGTTCAAGAAAGATTTGGAAGCAAGAGGCCATTCAGCTCCTTAAATGGGAGGTAAGGGAGAAAAGATAGTGTCAATATGTGGAAAAATAAGGCTATCTTATAGATAATATTACTGTTTCATTTATGTTCCATTAATTTGGCTTTGTTTTATGTTGTAATTTTCCTTTGTGTTTCAAACTCATGTAGTCAATTTCTTTAATCTCAAGACTGAAAAAGTGACAAGCCACTCACAAACTGCCCTCTGGGCTTTGTATCTGACTATCTCCTCTCTGTGCTTGGTCTGTACCTGACTATCTGCTTTCTGGGCTCTGTCTGCAGCTGACCACTTCCTCTCTGTGCTGGGTCTGTATCTGACCATCTGCTCTCTGTGCTAGGTCTGTATCTGACTATCTGCTTTCTGGGCTCTGTCTGTATCTGACCACCTCTCTCTGTGCTTGGTCTGTACCTGACTATCTGCTCTCTGGGCTCAGTCTGTACCTGACTATCTGCTCTCTGGGCTCTGTCTGTATCTGACTATCTGCTCTCTGGGCTCTGTTTGTATCTGACCACCTGCTCTCTGGGCTCTGTCTGTATCTGACCGCCTGCTCTCTGTGCTGGATCTGTATCTGACCGCCTGCTCTCTGTGCTGGGTCTGTATCTGACTATTTACTCTCTGTGCTGGGTCTCTATCTGACTATCTGCTCTCTGGGCTGTCTGTATCTGACTATCTGCTCTTTGGGCTGGGTCTGTATCTAACCACCTGCTCTCTGTGTTGGGTCTGTATCTGACCACCTGCTCTCTATCCTAGGTCCGTATCTGACTATCTGCTCTCTGTGCTAGGTCTGTATCTGACTATCTGCTCTCTGTGCTGTCTGTATCTGACCACCTGCTCTCTGGGCTGGGTCTGTATCTGACCATCTGCTCTCAGGGCTCTGTCTGTATCTGACTATCTGCTCTCTGGCTCTGTCTGTATCTGACCGCCTGCTCTCTGTGCTGGATCTGTATCTGACCGCCTGCTCTCTGTGCTGGGTCTGTATCTGACTATTTATTCTCTATGCTGGGTCTCTATCTGACTATCTGCTCTCTGGGCTGTTTGTATCTGACTATCTGCTCTCTGGGCTGGGTCTGTATCTGACCACCTGCTCTCTGTGCTGGGTCTCTATCTGACTATCTGCTCTCTGGGCTGGGTCTGTATCTGACCACCTGCTCTCTGTGCTGGGTCTGTATCTGACTATCTGCTCTCTGGGCTGTCTGTATCTGACTATCTGCTCTCTGGGCTGGGTCTGTATTCTGACTATCTGCTCTCTGGGCTGTCTGTATCTGACTATCTGCTCTCTGTTCTGGGTCTGTATCTGACCACCTGCTCTCAGGGCTCTGTCTGTATCTGACTATCTGCTCTCTGGGCTGGGTCTGTATCTGACCACCTGCTCTCTGTGCTGGGTCTGTATCTGACCACCTGCTCTCTATCCTAGGTCCGTATCTGACTATCTGCTCTGTGTGCTAGGTCTGTATCTGACTATCTGCTCTCTGTGCTGTCTGAATCTGACCACCTGCTCTCTGGGCTGGGTCTGTATCTGACCACCTGCTCTCAGGGCTCTGTCTGTATCTGACTATCTGCTCTCAGGGCTCTGTCTGTATCTGACTATCTGCTCTCTGGGCTGTCTGTATCTGACTATCTGCTCTCTGTGCTGGGTCTGTATCTGATCACCTGCTCTCAGGGCTCTGTCTGTATCTGACTATCTGCTCTCTGGGCTGTCTGTATCTGACTATCTGCTTTCTGGGCTGGGTCTGTATCTGACTATCTGCTCTCTGGGCTGTCTGTATCTGATTATCTGCTCTCTGGGCTGTCTGTATCTGACTATCTGCTCTCTGGGCTGTGCACAGGACACACCATCCGCACATCTCGGTTCTGTGCTGGGTCTGTTTGTACTTAGTACTGCATCTGGGTCTGACTGTCTGCTCTCTGTGTGGTGGTCAGTGTCTCTCTCTCTGCTGTCTGTGTGAGGGTCTGTGTCTCACTCTCTGTTCTCTGTGTGCGGGCCTGTGTCTCACTGCCTGCTCTCTGTGTGGGGTCACTTTCTCACTTTCTGCTCTCTGTGTGGGGTCACTTTCTCACTTTCTGCTCTCTGTGTGGGGGTCTGTGTCTCGCTGTCTGCTCTCTGTGTGGGGGTCAGTATCTCACTATCTGCTTTCCGTGCATGGGGTCAGTGTCTGACTCTCTGCTGTCTGTGTGTGGTTCATGTCTCACTGTGTGCTGTTTGTGTCGGGGTCAGTATCTCACAGTTTGCTCTGTGTGTGTGGTCAGTATTTTTCTCTCTCTTTCTCGGCTCTCTGTGTGGTGATCAGTGTCCTACCTTGTGCTGTCTGTGTCTCACTGTCTGCTGTTTGTGTGGGATCTGTGTCTCACTGTCTGCTCTCTCTATGGGGGTCTGTGTCTCACTCTCTGCCCTCTGTGTGGGGTCAGGATCTTGCTCTCTGCTCTCTGTGCTGGGGGTCAGTGTCTCGCTCTCAGCTCTCTGCGTGGGGGTCAGTGTCTTCCTCTCTGCTCTCTGCATGAGGGTCTGTGCCTCACTTTCTGCTGTCTGTGTGGGGGTCTGTGTCTCACTGTGTGCTGTCTTTGTGGGGGTCTGTGTCTCACTGTGTGCTGTCTGTGTCGGGGTCAGTATCTCACAGTTTGCTCTCTGTGAGGTGGTCAGTGTTTATCTCTCTCTCTGCTCTCTGTGTGGAGGTCTGTGTCTCATTCTCAGCTCTCTTTGTGGGGCTCTGTGTCTCACTCTCTGCTCTCTGTATAGGGGCCAGTGTCTCGCTCTCGGCTCCCTGTGTGGTGGTCAGTGTCTCAATGTTTGCTCCCTGTCTGGTGGTCAGTTTCTCACTGTCTGCTCTGTGTGTGGGGGCCAGTATCTCACTGTCTGCTGTCTGTGTGGGATCTGTGTCTCAATGTCTGCTCTCTGTGTGGGGGTCAGTGTCCCACCTTGTGCTGTCTGTGTGGAGGTCAGTGTCTCACTTTCTGCTGTCTGTGTGGGGGTCAGTGTCTCACTGTCTGCTGTCTGTGTGGGGGTCAGTGTCTCATTGTCTGCTCTCTGTGTGGTGGTCAGTGTCTCACTGTCTGCTCTGTATGGGGGTCAGTGTCTCACTGTCTGCTGTCTGTGTGGGGGTCAGTGTCTCACTGTCTGCTCTCTGTGTGGGGGTCAGTGTCTCATTGTCTGCTGTCTGCGTGGGGGTCAGTGTCTCACTGTCTGCTCTGTATGGGGGTCAGTGTCTCACTGTCTGCTGTCTGCGTGGGGGTCAGTGTCTCACTCTCTGCTCTCTGTGTGGAGGTCAGTGTCTCACTGTCTGCTCTCTGTATGGGGGTCAGTGTCTCACTGTCTGCTCTCTGTGTGGGGGTCAGTGTCTCATTGTCTGCTCTCTGTATGGGGGTCAGTGTCTCACTGTCTGCTCTCTGTGTGGGGGTCAGTGTCTCACTCTCTGTGCTCTGTGTGGTGGTCAGTGTCCCACCTTGTGCTGTCTGTGTGGGGGTCAGTGTCTCACTGTCTGCTCTGTATGGGGGTCAGTGTCTCACTCTCTGCTCTCTGTGTGGGGGTCAGTGTCTCACTCTCTGTGCTCTGTGTGGTGGTCAGTGTCCCACCTTGTGCTGTCTGTGTGGGGGTCAGTGCCTCACTGTCTGCTCTGTATGGGAGTCAGTGTCTCACTCTCTGCTCTCTGTGTGGGGGTCAGTGTCTCACTCTCTGTGCTCTGTGTGGTGGTCAGTGTCCCACCTTGTGCTGTCTGTGTGGGGGTCAGTGCCTCACTGTCTGCTGTTTGTGTGGGATCTGTGTCTCACTGTCTGCTCTCTGTGTAGGGGTCATTGTCTCGCTTTTGGCTCCCTGTATGGTAGTCAGTATCTAACTGTCTGCTCTCTATGTGGGGTCAGTGTCTCACACTCTGGTCTGTGTGTGGGGTCAGTATTTCACTGTCTGCTCTGTGTGTGGGGGTCAGTATCTCACTGTCTGATCTCTGGGTGGCTACCAGAGTCTCACTGTCTGCTGTCTGTGTGGGGGTCGGTGTCTCACTGTATGCTCTCTCTGTGTGGGGTCAGTGTCTCACTGCTCTCAGTGTGAGTGTCAGAGTCTCATTCTCTGCTCTCTGTGTGGGGTCTGTGTCTCACTGTCTGCTCTCTGTGGGTGTCAGAGTCTCACTCACTGCTTTCTGTGTGGGGGTCAGTGTCTCACTGCTTTCTGTGTGCGTGTCAGAGTTTCACTCTCTGCTGTCTGTGTGGTGGTCAGTGTCTCACTCTCTGTGCTCTGTGTGGTGGTCAGTGTCCCACCTTGTACTGTCTGTGTGGGGGTCAGTTTCTCACTGTCTGCTGTCTGTGTGCGATCTGTGTCTCAATGTCTGCTCTCTGTGTGTGGTCAGTGTCTCACTGTCTGCTCTCTGTGTGGTGGTCAGTGTCTCACTGTCTGCTCTGTGTGGGGGTCAGTGTCTCACTGTCTGCTCTCTGTGTGGGGGTCAGTGTCTTACTGTCTGATCTGTGTGGGGGTCAGTGTCTCACTGTCTGCTTTCCGTATGGGGGTATGTGTCTCACAGTCTGCTCTCTGTGTGGAGATCAGTGTCTCACTCTCTGTGCTCTGTGTGGTGATCAGTGTCCCACCTTGTGTTGTCTGTGTCTCACTGCTGTTTGTGTGGGATCTGTGTCTCAATGTCTGCTCTCTGTGTGGGGTTCAGTGTCTCACTCTCTGCTCTGTGTGTATGGTCAGTGTCTCACTGTCTGCTCTCTCTATGGGGGTCTGTGTCTCACTCTCTGCCCTCTGTGTGGGGTCAGGATCTCGCTCTCTGCTCTCTGTGCTGGGGGTCAGTGTCTCGC
>NC_057733.1:41541617-41633461 GCF_004010195.1 Chiloscyllium plagiosum | reverse complement strand
TCTGGGCTGTGCACAGGACACACAATCATCACATCTAGGTTCTGTGCTGGTCTGTTTTTACTTAGTACTGCATCTGGGTCTGACTGTCTGCTCTCTGTGTGGTGGTCAGTGTCTCACTCTCTGCTTTCTGTGTATGTGTCTGTGTCTCACTCTGCTGTCGGTGTGAGGGTCTGTGTCTCACTGCCTGCTTTCTGTGTGAGGTCACTTTCTCACTCTCTGCTCTCTGTGTGAGGGTCAGTGTCTCACTCTCTGCTGTGTGTGTGGGGTCGTTTTCTTACTCTCTGCTCTCCGTGTGTGGGTCTGTGTCTCATTCTCTGCTGTCTGTGTGGGGGTCAATGTCTCGCTCTCTGCTCTCTGTGAGGGGGTCAGTGTCTCACTCTCTGTTCTCTGTGAGGGGGTCAGTGTCTCACTCTCTGCTCTGTTTGTAGGGTCAGTGTCTCACTCTCTGCTCTCTGTGAGGGGGTCAGTGTCTCACTCTCTGCTCTATGTGTAGGGTCAGTGTCTCACTCTCTGCTCTCTATGTGGGGTCAATGTCTCGCTCTCTGCTCTCTGTGAGGGGGTCAGTGTCTCACTCTCTGCTCTATGTGTAGGGTCAGTGTCTCACTCTCTACTCTATGTGTGGGGTCAGTGTCTTACTCTATGCTCTCTGTGTGGGGGGGTCAGTGTCTCACTCTCTGCTCTCTGTGTGGGGTCAGTGTCTCACTCTCTGCTGTCTGTGTGCAGTCAGTGTCTCACTGTCTGCTCTCTGTGTGGGTCTTAGTGTCTCATTCTCTGCTGTCTGTGTGGGGGTCAGTGTCTCACTGTCTGCTCTCTGCGTGGGGCCAGTGTCTCACTGTCTGATCTCTGTGTGGGATCAGTGTCTCACTGCTGTCTTTGTGGGGGTCAGTATCTCTGTCTGCCCTCTGTGTGGGGCCAGTGTCTCACTGTCTGCTGTCTGTGTGGGGCTCATTGTCTCACTGTCTGCTCTCTGTGTGTGTCATTTAGATCATTGTCTGCTCTGTGTGTGGGGGTCAGTGTCTCATTGTATGCTCTCTGTGTGGGGGTCAGTTTCTCACTGCTCTCTGTGTGGGTGTCAGAGTCTCACTCTCTACTGTCTGTGTGGGGGTCAGTGTCTCACTCTCTGCTCTCTGTGTGGGGGTCAGTGTCTCACTGTCTGCTCTTTGTGTGGTGTAGTATCTCTCTGTCTTCTGTCTGTGTGGGGGTCAATGTCTCACTGTCTACCCTTTGTGTGGGGTCAGCATCTCACTGTCGTCTGTCTGTGTGGGGGTCTGTGTCTCACTCTCTGCTCTTTGAGTGGTGGTCAGTATCTCACTGTCTGCTCTCTGTGTGGGGTCAATGTCTCACTGTCTGCTGTCTGTGTGGGGGGGTGGTCTGTGTCTCACTCTCTGCTCTCTGTGTGATGGTCAGTTTCTCACTGTCTTCTCTCTGTGTGGGGTCAGTATCTCACTGTCCGCTCTGTGTGGGGGGGTCTGTGTCTCACTCTCTGCTCTCTGTGTAGTGGTCAGTGTCTCACTCTCTGCTGTCTGTATGATGGTCAGTTTCTCACTGTCTGATCTCTGTGTGGGGTCAGTATCTCACTGTCTTCTGTCTGTGTGGGGGTCAGTGTCTCACTGTCTGCTCTCTGTGTGGGGCTCATTGTCTCACTCTCTGCTCTCTGTGTGTGTCCAGTAGATCATTGTCTGCTCTTTGTGTGGGGGTCAGTGTTTCACTGTATGCTCTCTCTGTGGGGGTCAGTTTCTCACTCTCTGCTCTCTGTGTGGGGGTCAGTGTCTCACTGTCTGCTCTCTGTGTGGGGGTCAGTGTCTCACTGTCGGCTCTCTGTATGGGGGTCTGTGTCTCACTCTCTGCTTTCTGTATGGGGGTCTGTGTCTCACTCTCTGCTCTCTGTATTGGGGTTTGTGTTTCACTGTCTGCTCTCTATATGGGGGTCTGTGTCTCACTGTCTGCTCTCTGTGTGGGGGTCAGTGTCCCACTTTGTGCTGTCTGTGTGGGGGTCAGTGTCTCACTGTCTGCAGTCTGTGTGGGATCTGTGTCTCAATGTCTGCTCTCTGTGTGGGAGGGTCAGTGTCTCACTCTCTGTTCTCTGTGTGGGGTCAGTATCTCACTGTCTGCTCTGTGTGGGTGGGTCAATGTCTCACTGTCTGCTCTCTGTGTGGGTCTTAGTGTCTCATTCTCTGCTCTCTGTGTGGGGTCAGTGTCTCACTATCTGATCTCTGTGTGGGGTCAGTGTCTCACTGTCTGCTGTCTGTGTGGGGCCAGTGTCTCACTGCTCTGTGTGTGGGGGTCAGTGTCTCTGTCTGCTCTCTATGTGGTGGTCAGTGTCTCACTGTTTGCTGTCTGTGTGGGGTCAGTGTCTCACTGTCTGCTCCCTGTGTGGTGGTCAGTGTCTCACTGTTTGCTGTCTGTGTGGGGCCAGTGTCTCACTGTCTGCTGTCTGTGTGGGATCTGTGTCTCAATGTCTGCTCTCTGTGTGGGGTTCAGTGTCTCACTGTCTGCTGTCTGTGTGGGGCCTGTGTCTCACTGTCTGCTGTCTGTGTGGGGTCTGTGTCTCAATGTCTGCTCTCTGTGTGGGGTTCAATGTCTCACTGTCTGCTGTCTGTGTGGGGCCTGTGTCTCACTGTCTGCTGTCTGTGTGGGGTCTGTGTCTCTGCTCTCTGTGTGTGGGGGTTCAGTGTCTCACTGTGTGGGGTCAGTGTCTCACTGTCTGCTCCTTGTATGGGATCGGTGTCTCAGTGTCTGCTCTCAGTGCTGAGTCTGTCTCACTGTCTGCTCTCTATGGGATCAGTGTCTCAGTGTCTGCTCTCAGTGCTGATTCTGTCTCACTGTCTGCTCTCTATGGGATCAGTGTCTCAGTGTCTGCTCTCAGTGCTGAGTCTGTCTCACTGTCTGCTCTTTGTATGGGATCAGTGTCTGACTGTCTGCTCCCTGGGCTCTTTTCCTGCATAGTTTCCATTTGCTATATTTTTCCAGTTATTAACTGTATCTTTGCTCCTTTGCCTCTCAGTTGATTTCTCGAGTGGTCTCTTATTTCCAGTTTTTCTTGAACTCAATGAACCCAATCTTGACTCTGCTTTACACCCTATTGAAAGGAGCCTTATTGTCCTTTTATTTCTGGTCATATTCATGATATTAATATGATATACTTTATCATATCACCTGGAAACAAAATATTTTGGGATACAAAGAGAAAATTCTGGGATTGCTACTTAGATAGTATCTGTGAAAAGCAATAGAGTTAAATTTTCAGATCCCCAACCTTTCATTTGCTTTTCAAAGAATTTTGGGAATGGACTTGCAAGATATAAAGCTCATGGATTAACTCACTACAAATCCGTACCACGTTGCGCTCTGATTTTCTATTTCACTGTAAGTCAAATGCAATATCTAATTTATTTCTTTAGGCAACTTTTAATCAACTGCAAATATGCTGGATGAGCAAATTGCCATCAGCCAGATGACTGTTGTAAAAGCTATCACTCTAACTATATATGCCAGATTTAAGAGAAAGACCTTGGGCATTTGAGTGTATGGAATCTTGCATTGAGATAAAAGTGAAATGTGATATTGTACATTGAAGAAATTATAACAAAATATAAAGCATTGTAGATAAGGCTTTACACTTTTAACAGCCCATTTCAAATCCTGACAATAAGTGCATCACTTATTGAAATCCTGAGTTCCAAATTCTGAACACATTCTTTCATTGACAAAAAGAAGGTTGCTTCTCTCCTGTTAAATTAACTGTTTCACTTGGCTTCTGTCCGAAACTGTCATACATTGAATAGTTAAATTTGGCAGTGACATTTAAGACAGTAAAATTTGAGATTTGGAATTTAGGCTCCTTATTAAAGCCATAATGTTTCTATTATTTTTGTCAAAGTTGCTATTAGCATTGTAATGAAGTGTATTCCACATGAACACCAAGTCTCAGATTGGAGTTCCACTCAGTTAGTGTTACAACAGAGATGGGAACATCTGCAAAGTTGAACGCTGAAGGGTAAAGATGCCCTATTATCACTGTTGTCCCTGTTATTCCAGTTGCATAGAAAAGCCGAACAATAACTGTAACAGGCCGTCATCCCTGCCTTTATTACCTCTGGATTTGGTGAGTCCAACACACTGGCCTCTTAGTTTCTATCCTCCATAAGCTTAATTTGATTTGATTTATTGTAGTCACATGTAACTAAACACAGTGAAAAATTCTGTATTGCAAGCAATACAGGCTGGTCATAGCAAACAAGGACACACAGATCATAAGGTGCTTAGACAGACCAAGGCATACAAGGTTAAAGCTGCACAGGAGGCGCACGAAGCAAGATCAACATTTTGGAAGTAGGTTTGCTCGCTGAGCTCGAAGGTTCATTTCCAGACATTTCGTCACCCTACTAGGTAATATCTTCAGTGGGCCTCAGACGAAGCACTGCTGAAAATTCCTATTTTCTATTTATATGTTTGAGTTTCTTTGGGTTGTTGATGTCATTCACTGTGGTGATGTCATTTCCTATTTACCACCCCCTGAGAAAAAGATCAGGAAGTGACTTCACCACAGGAAATGACATCATCAACCCAAAGACACTCAAACATAGATAGAAAGCAGGAATTATCAGCAGTGCTTCGCCTGAGGCCCACTGAAGATGTTACCTACTAGGTGACAAAACGTCTGGAAATGAACCTTCCAGCTCAGTGAGCTAACCTACATCCAAAACCTCACCCTGAGCTACAAATCTGCTCAAAACTCAATAAGATCAACATTAAGTTCAAAATTATTTTAAGTTAGGGAGGTCCATTCATCAGTCTAATAAGGAGAAAGTGAGGACTGCAGATGCTGGAGATCAGAGCTAAAAATGTGTTGCTGGAAAAGCGCAGCAGGTCAGGCAGCATCCAAGGAACAGGAGAATCGATGTTTCGGGCATGAGCCCTTCTTCAGGAAGAAGCCCCTGCACTTTTCCAGCAACATGTTTTCAGATCAGTCTAATAAGAGTAGGGATGAAGCTGTTTATGAACCTGTTGGTGAAGGTATTCAAGCTTCTGTATCCATCTGAAACTCTACTGACCAATGAGAACTTACATCAGGTTGATTTCACTATCTCCTTTGTACTCTTTGGCCTACATTAAGAAATAACTAGTTAAGAAATATCTTATCCCTCAAAGTTGCCACCAAAGTTGATGGAGTTGCTAAGAAGGCATATGCTGTGTTGGCTTTCATTAGCAGGAGGATTGAGTTTAAGAGCCACAAGGTTTTGCTGCAGCTCTATAGAGCCCTGGTAAGACCACACATGAAATATTGTGTTCAGTTCTGGTCACCTCATTATAGGAAGGATGTGCAAGCTTTAGAGAGGGTGCAGAGGAGATTTACCAGGATGCTGCCTGGACTGGAGGGCATGTCTTATGAAGAAAGGTTGAGGGAGCTAGAGCTTTTCTCATTGGAGCAAAGAAGAATGAGAGGTGACTTGACAGAGGTGTACAAGATGATGAGAGGCATAGATAGAGTGGATAGCCAGAGACTGTTTCCCAGGGTGGAGATGGCTATCACAAAGGGGCATGATTTTAAGATGATTGGAGGAAGATTCAGGGGAGATGTCAGAGGCAGGTTCTTTCCACAGAGAGTGGTGTGTGGAATGCACAGCCAGCAGTGGAAGTAGAGTCAGAGATATTAGTGACATTTAAGCAACTCTTGGATGCACATGGATGATAGTAAAATGAAGGGTACATAGGTTAATTTGATCTTAGAGTAGGATAAAAGGCTGACACAACATCAAGGGCCGAAGAGCCTGTACTGTGCTGTACTGTTCGACGTTCTATGTTCTTTTATTTTCAAATCTTTCTTAGGGTTCACTCCTGGAGTCTTGCGATCCTCCAAAGATGTCTATGCATCCCCATTTCAGGCCTGTTTCACATCCCAGATCTTTAATAAATAGCACACCCACTAACTACGGAGCATTTAAGATCACAGTCGCTAATTACAGAGTTTCAGAGGGTTGAGATGCTGGGTGCATTTGAAAAGAAGAATAGGAATTTCTAAAATTGAGACATTTGCAGAACAGGGAATCAAGGCCAGTAACTGAGCAGATGCTGGTAGCTGAAGCTCTCGGGGTGGATGTTAATGGCCTCTTCTCTGGCTGTTTTGGTGGTGGGTTGTGGTTTTCAATAAGACAGGGATAGCAGGTGGAAGACACCAACTCTACACTAATTCAATCATCACAGGAAGGGCCACAGACCGCCTTTCCACTCCACACCAATGGAGTACCCTAAGTGGGCAATTAATGCCCACATGAAGGTCTTCCTCCACCTCTGCTGGTATCAAACGTATCGAGCAAACCCATGTGCATCAACTAGCAGCCTCCCAGGTAGGAGGACCTCATCCGAAGCCACTCATTGACCATTCACAGATAGAAGATCTTCAGTGTGAGTCACCCTCACTCCATTGCTGCTGACACTTTTCCCCTATCCCCCCCATGAATACCTCACCTCTCCAAACCTCGCCACCACTCAGCTGTGGTCTGGGATCCTATGGTGATCCTGTGCTTCAGGTGGATGTCATACTGACTGTAGTCACTGCCCATCCACTGGTGCTTTTGCTCAATTGCGTTGCCAGTCTCTGGTTGATAGCAGATCTTTGGTCAAGAGCGTGGTGCTGGAAAAGCACAGCAGGTCAGGCAGCATTCGAGGAGCAGGAGAATCCTGATGAAGAGCATATGCCTGAAACATCGATTCTCCTGCTCCTCGGATGCTACCTGACCTGCTGGGCTTTTCCAGCACCACACTCTTGACTCTGATCTCAGCATTTGCAGTGCTCACTTTCTCCCAGCAGCTCTTTGGTGCAGTATTGGTGGTAAGCAGTTCAAACATATAATTGATTTCTTTGCAGTACTTGACCTTTTCTCATGGCAATATTATATGTCCTAGACTGGACACAACAACGCAGCACCTTTCTGCGAAAACACGCATTTGTTGGAAAAACTTACACTTTTATCCTTTGTCTTGGTTGGGAAAACTATCTGCATCCCCATTGATCATACTCTTGTATCAATTTATCCCTTCTTTCCGACAATAATCCAAATAGACTGGGATCTTTTTCTGCTGTGTTCTTAACCCCGATTTTCCTGCCATAACCCTTCAACTCATTTCAAGCCTAGGGAATATATTTTTAAGGTGACACGAGGAAGATTTAAAAAAGAAATGGGGCAAATTTTTTTTACACAGAGTGTAGTTTGCATGTGGAATGAATGTCCATAGGGAGTGGTAGATGCGGGTAAGTTACAAAATTTAAGACATTTAGATAAGTACATGAATAAGAAAGTCTAGAGGGATATGGGCCATAGGTGAGACTAGTTCAGTTTGGGATTATGGTCAGCATGGACTAGTTGGACCGAAGGGTCTGTTTCCTTGGTGTATGACTCTATGACTATGGCTCAACATGTGGAATTGAATGCACCCATGCACACATGTCACTGGATGGTGAGAAGGAGGAGGAAAGAGCTGTAGATCTGTCTCCCAAACATGAGGGCTGATGGTGAGGGTGAACTGCTGCTGAGAGGATTAGCAAGCAAGATTTAATATAGCTACCTGAAAATCTTGACAAGTTACCTTACATTTAGAATTGTGGATTATTTGGGACATGCAGCACTGTCTGCAAGACTGTTCGACTGAGGGTGTGAGGAGACAAGGTGAAGAATAGGCCACCTACACTTCCTGCAGCCACAGTTTATTGAGGATTTATGTAATTTGCTGAATCTGATCTTATTGAATATAGCAGTCAATATGTTCACAACATTTGTTCTTGTGGTATCTTTGATTTGGTGTGCTAAAGGGAGTATGGTGAAATAGTCAGTCACCAGAATGACTATGTCCTTAGACATCGACGATATCAATGGCAATCATGTATGATTGCTCAGAAGGAATCTCATGTGCAAGGAGATTTTGTTGCTGTCAAGGTTGATGAAATTGACAGGATTCACATGACTCCATTAGTTCATATGATACTTTCTGAAGACTTTGGGGCAGAATTAGGCCATTCGGCCCTTCGAGTCTGCTCCTCCATTCAATCATGGCTGCTGTGTTCTTAACCCCGATTTTCCTGCCATAACCCTTCAATCCATTATCAATTAAAAATCTGTCTAATTCCTCCTTAAATTTGCCCACTGTCCCAGCATTCACTTGGTGGTAGCGAATTCCACAGATTCACAATCCTTTGGGAGAAGTAGTTTCTCCTCAACTCTGTTTTAAGTTTGCTACCCCTTATCTGAAGAGAATGACCTCTCACCTTAGAATGCCCCACAAGAGAAATCATGCGCTCCACGTTTATTTTATCCATATCTTTTATCATCTTGAATACATTGATTGAAGAGGTGTCATGAGGATTATGAGGCATTGGCAAATACCAAATGCTAATGGGTGTGGACAAGGGCTGTCTACAGCCTGTGACATGGACTGAGCCCTGGTTTAGTGCTGAGCATCATGGAGGCTCTTCGCAACCAGGGGATGTGCTGAGGTGCACAGGCCCCCACTCTGACTTCAATATTGGAAAGTCTCAACATTTAGCTTGCTTAGCATGTTCAGTAAGATAGAAATCTCAATATTAAAGAGGCACATTGTGGTGTCACAGAACATGGAACATCGAACAGTAGAGCACAGGAACAGGCTCTTCGGCCCACATTGTTGTGCTGAACATGGTGTCAAATGAAACTACTCCCTTCTGCCTGCCTTTAGTCCATATCCGTCCGTTCCTTGCATATTCATGTGCTTATCTAAAAATCCCTTAAATGCCCCTATTGTATCATTCTTGTCAGTACATTATAGACTCCCACCACTCTCTATGTAAAAAAACTTGCCCCTCATGTCTCCTTTGAATGTTCCCCCCCCTCACCTTAAATGTATGCCCCCTAGTATTAGACATTTCAATGCTGGGAGAAAGATTCTGACTGTCAACCCTATCTACGCATCACATAATTTATAGATTTCTATCAAGTCTTCTCTCAGCTTGTGTTGCTCAAGAAAAAACAATCTGAGTTTTTCGGGCCTCTCCTTATAGCTCATACCCTCTAATCTAAAGCAGCATCCTGGTAAACCTCTTCTGCACCCTCTCCAAACCCTCCACATCCTTCCTGTAAAGTGGTGACCAAAATTGAATGCAATACTCTTACCAAAGTCTAATCAAGCTGCAACATGACATCCTGACTCTTGTATTCAATTCCCTGACCAATAAAGGCAAACATGCCATACGGCTTCTTTACCACCCAATCTCCTTGTGTGGTCACTTTCACGGAGGTATGGACTTGAACCTCAAGATTTCTCTGTACACCAATGTTGTTCAGGATCCTGTCATTAACTGGATGCTTTTCCTTAACATTTGATCTCCCAAAGTGCAACACCTCACATTTACCTGGATGAAACGCCATCTGTCATTTCTCTGCCCATATCTTCAAGTGATCTATATCCCATTGTATCCTTTGTCAACCTCCTACACTATCCACAACTTCATCCACCTTTGTATTGTCTGCAACTTACCAGCCCACCCATCTACATTTTCAACTCTGTCATTTATTTATATCACAAACAGTAGAGCTCCCAGTACAGATCCCTGCAGGACACCATTTGTCACAGACCCCAGCCTAAAAAAACACAGCCAACACTACCCTCTGCCTTCTATGGGCAAGCTAATTCTGAACCCACATGACCAAGTCACCATGGATCCTATGCATCTTAATCTTCTGGATAAGTCTACACTGACAGAACTTGTCGAAAGCCTTACAAAAATCCATGTAGACAACATCCACTGCTTTACCCTCATCAACCACATTTGTCAACTCTTTGAAATTTTCAATCAAGTTCGTAAGACCTGACCTGCCCTGCACAAAGCTATGCTGACTGCCCCTAATTTGGGCAAGCTTTTCCAAATGTGCATAAATCCTATCCCTAAGAATTCTCTCCAGTAGCTTCCCAACCATCGAAGTGAGACTCACCAGTCGATAGTTTCCTGCATTATCCCTATTTCCTTTCTTGAAAAGAGGAACAACATTAGCTACTCACCAGTCCTTCAGGCCTCTCTATTGGCCAGTGAGGACACAAAGACTTTGGTCAAGGCCCCAGAAATCTCTTCTCATGCCTCTGTCATTAACCTAGGGTAGATACCATCAAGCCCTGGAGACTTATCTACCTAATCCTCTCCATGAGATCCAATACCACTTATTTCTTGATCTCAAAATGCCCTAGCATATTAGCATGCTCCACAATAATCTTACTATCCTCCATTTCCTTCTCCTGAGTGAATAACGATGCAAAGTACTCATTTAGGATCTCAGTCACACCCTCTACCTCCTAGCATAAATTCCCTCCTTTATCCTTGAGTGGCCCAACCTTCACCCTAGTTATCTTCTTGCTTTGGATGTATGCATTCAATGCCTTGGGGGACTCCCTGTAACTCTACTTACCAAGGTCATATCATGACCCCTTCTTGTTCTCCTAATTCACCTCTTGAGTACTTTCATGCTTTCTTTATATTTCTCACAGGCCCTGTCCAATTTTAACTTCCTAAATCTTGCATATGTTTCTTTTTCCCTTTTGACTAAATTCCCTTCATTACCCAAGAGTCCTTTACCTTGTTGGTCTTGAACTCTCATCAGCTGGACTTTAAACAATTCCCACACATCAAATATGGACTTGCCTGATAACAGCTCCTTTTAATTAACACTGCCTACCTTCTGACTAATACTGAATTTGCCTTCCCCAATTTAATGCCTTCCCACAAGGTTCTGACTTATCCTTATTCATTGCCATCTTAAAACTTAAGGAATTGTGATTTCTGTTTCCAAAATGCTCTCTCACTGAAAGGTCAGTCACTTGGCCATGCTCATTAGCCAATACAAGGTCCAATATGGCACCTTTTCCAGTTGAACTGTCCCCATACTGTTTCAAGAAACCCTCAATAAAGCGTTTAATTTAAAAAAAGACCCCCATGACTGGTAATTTGCTGCTACCGAGCGAGAAACTTGTCTTGCTGCTCATTAAAAACAAAAAAAGATGGCATGAGATGCTTTCAACTTGAAGATGGGCCTCATCAGATTTCTCACATGATTCTGCCACCTTTCTGGCCATAGCCCACATCATGCAGTTCTCTCTAAAATTCCATCAATGGAAACCATTACAAACTAGGATGTGTGATTCCCTGCCTGTCCAGTCAGACACTTGCTGTCACCTTGAAATGAAAATGTATCCATTTATTCCCTATTTAATTCCTTTGGAGGGGAAACATGGCATCACTTGATTCTTGGCAGTCCAGATGAGAAGTTCGATCAGTCCATCCATAGACAACACGCTAAGTAGTTTGATTCAATCTCTAATTAAATTCTATTACCATATCTTTACTTATTCAAAGGCCACAAAATTTACATCCTCTTGGAAAGAATTTGCTTTCACAGTACTTTTTATATAATGTCAGAACATCCCTAAGTGCTCTTTGGTCAATGAAGTACATTTTCAATGCAGTCCTTGACAAAGTATTGAGACACGTAACAAAGTTCTACAGCTTAGCTGACTGTAAGTATTGGTCACGATATCAGAACTCCCCTATTCTTTGCAAAAGTGTAACTGGATTCTTTACATCACCCTGAGAGGATAAGGGGCACTTCTGTTTAGCATCTCATCCAACACCAGTTCCATGCTCCCTCAGTAAAACACATGAGTGCCATCCTAGTCATCAATCTTTGAGCAAGGGACCTGCTATTTATCCAAGTTTGAAGAGAGTATGTTTTGAGAAAATTGTGAAACATTTAAACTTCTTGCGTTCGTGAAGTAATAGACTTGGGGAGAGATGGAGCAGTGGTAAATTAAGTATAATGGAAGACATGATTGTATATGGGCTAACTATGAGGAAAATTAACCATTGGAAGATATACCATGTGAGATAATAGTGCTAAAGAGAATAGTGACCATGGTTCATTGACTCTGTCCATTCTACTGATGTCACACACAGTCTCTGATTGTAGACAAGTAACTCTACTTAGCTTTCAGAGGGAACAGTTTACCTGTACCTACTCCCATACTTCTATTAAGTATGCCTGACTAAGTGTAGATGTTTGTATTGCTATTATTGCAATGAATCTTCATGCCATCGAAGAACAGTGCCACTTTTGTAGATACTCTCTAGTAGTGCATCCTCTCCCATCAATCACCAAATACCCCCAAAACAAAGTAAAGACAAAGAAGACTTGGTGGCATAGATGTAGTTTAAGCAGCCTTTATCACTTACTGGATGAGGGGGTGAACACCACTGGACACCAGCAGATGCTATCTAGGAAAATACCACAGAAGTGGAGTTAGATTTGTACCAAAATAAGAAGCACAGATTTGTGACTGTCTTTTTGAGACTATATTATCTTGTTAGTTGTATAATCTTAGTATATGGTCACTTTATCCCACAAATCCTTTTCCTAATGCTGTCACGCGCTGTGTCCTACAGGGGGCATTAATGTACAAGTTTTGTTTCATTTCATGCTGTCTACCTTCAAATGTGGTCACAGCAGTTTATGTGCCAAATATTTATCTTCCTCAAACATTATTTCTGCAAGCCTATTTTCCTAACAGATAAGGTAAGGTTTTGCTTATGTCAACCTGTAACTGGCTGTCAGAAAACATTTTGGCAGATTTTTCCTCTGCTTCTGATCCAGAATCCTAATATTAGTGATAACAAATAAATACTCTTCTGTTTTGTTGCCTAGTTCTAGTCACTTTGGGTAACTAAGGATTGTTGCTTCCATTAGCAGAATCGAATGACATGAGATATTTTGCATTTAGCTTTGGTCAGTCACTGAGTGTGATTCAAAAACATAGAAAAAAGATTAAGTGTTTACTCACATTAATATTCCTTAATCTTTCACAATTTCATTTAAAGTATCAATTATTTAACAGAAATCTGAAAAAAAGTCCTGTTGAACAGCTTAGATTGAAGATAGTGTCTTCCTTCTGAAAATGATCTACAGTCTTTGAGAAAACACCATAAAAAGCTATGAGCGAAGTTTAAAAGTATAAACTTTACAAAATGAGATTAGAATAGAGAGGTGGTTGTTTTTGATCTGCACAGACACGATCACCAGAGGGCCTTTCTCTGTGCTTTCGATCTCTGTGACTCTCCTTACCATATGATGTGCTAACAATTTTTGCTGCTGATAGATTGAATCATCTTGCCAACACTCATCATTTTACAATTAGACATCTACAGCCTGCAGGTTCTACCAGCTTGTACCAACTTGCTAGTGCGTTGACACGTTGACACATTTTTGAGGTACGAGAATAACTTGTTCTGTGGTAAATTCCACCAAGTTCAATCAGACTAGTTACTTCCAGTTCTGTTCTGTTCCAGGTGCGATGCACCATGGGCTAGCATTTCTGTCATGGGAATTGATTGCACAATAGCTTCATGCCAATCATCCCTGGAATGATCTCTGATTGATGCATGTGGCACAGTTGCAACACAAAGTGGAAGCTTGATGTGGACAATATAAACCCAGCTTATGTACACAGATACAAGGGACAGGGAGATAATAAGGTAAAAACAATGACTGCAGATGCTGGAAACCAGATTCTGGATTAGTGGTGCTGGTAGAGCGCAGCAGTTCAGGCAGCATCCAAGGAGCAGCGAAATCGACGTTTCGGGCAGCACAGGCAAGACAGAGAGAAGCCAGAGAGGGAGACTGGCATCTTCCTATCTGCGAGAGGTGTCGAGAATATAGACTACTGTATCAAACGTTTGCAGTTGGATGAGACTATCTGCTGCATTTCTTGTAATAGCTCAGCAAGAGGCATTACAGGAAAGGTGGCCCACCTACAAGTACCACTTGTGGTGTTGTCCCTTGCTGAAGACGTATGATGATCTCTGCTGGTGCCTTATTTGCCGGTTAGAACCATTGATGGAATTTAATGCCCATACCCTTCTTGGGGTTTTGTGGCTGGGGAGAATTTGATCAGGTAGGAGGATGGCAAGTCTGGCATCTTCACACCAAGACCCCAGTACAGTCTGTGGTGGGAAGGCCCGTAGATGACGTTCCTGTCCCACTACCACAAGAGGCTCTGAAGAGGGAAATTAATCCCCATTTCAAAACTTCGTGTTGCCACCCACCCAGCAGGTTTCTGGATGCTTGCCAGTTGAGAAACCCAGAAAGGAAAAATTGTCAGATGTCCGGGCAGCTAGGGGTGGTGGGGGACAAAAAAAACTGCATGTGCTGCAATCCAAAATAGACAGGCAGGAGGCTGGAAGAACACAACAAGCCAGGCAGCATCAGGAGGTGGAGACATTAACGTTTTGGGTGTAATCCTTCTTCAGGTCATGGTCTTTCCTTGAAGGTGCTCAGGGGCTTGTTGACAGATACAATGTTGAGAAGGGACTGCTGACTGTGCTGATGATTCCCACCCTTTGACCTCATCCCCCATTTCCTGTCTTCATTTATCGACCAGTGGGCGAATGTCATACCAGCATAATCCACTGCCTTCCTGGTGGCACTGTGAGGTAATGAATGACTGCCGACCTCTGATTGATCAGAAAGGGTGCGATTTCTGCCTCTGCACTTCTTTGGCCTATGATAGGGAAGGGTTTCCCACCACTGCCAAGTTAAGCCTGACATCCTACATGCCATAAACCCAACAATGTAAACATCTTCCATGAAGACTATTTGAATCTGATTTCTGACAAAATACTACGATTTCCTCTTTATTCTGGAGTACCATCGATAGTCACAGGTGAGGTGCCGGAAGACTGGAGGTTGGCTAACATGGTGCCACTATTTAAGAAAGGTGGTAAGGACAAGCCAGGGAACTTTGGACCGGGTAGCCTGACATTGCTGGTGGGAATCCTGAGGGACATGATTTGCGTGTATTTGGAAAGGCAAGGACTGATTACGATGATAGATCTGCAATGATAGATTCCCACCACAAAATAGTGAGCAGTGCTGACCAGCACAATTTGGTGCCAAATAAAGGAAATCAGAATGTAGAGATTCAATGAAAAAACATTTTGAAGACATCCTGGTGACCCTGAAGACCTCAAGAGAAACAAATGCTGCTGGTTGCTGATTACAACATATCCCACAAAGCCACGCAACAAAACTCAGCACTGAGGACTACGTTAGTATTTGACACTGAAATGGCACAGTGGCTCAGTGGTTAGCATTGCTGCCTTACAGAGCCATGGGACCCAAGTTCAATTCCGCCCTTTTGGGTGACTGTCTGCATGGATTCCTCCTGCAGTTCAAATATTAGATGGATTGGTCATGCTATATTGCCACTGATGTCTAGGCTTGGTGGATTAGCCATGGGAAGATTCAGGGTTACAGAAATAGGATAAGGGTGTGGGTCTGGGTGGGATGCTCTTCGGAGAGTCAGTTTGGACTTAATGGGTTGAATGGCCTGCTTCCACACTGTGGTGGTTCTTTGACTCTATGAAACCAGTTCAGACCTGACAGAAGATAGGCAGGAGCAGAAGAAACCTACAGCTCTGAGGAAAAGGTATACACTACATTGTAAGTCCGAAAAGATTTACAACAATGTTGCCGAGGTTTCCTTTTTACTTTTTCCTTTAATCAATTAAATGACAATGGATAATCACTTGTCACTAATTTAAAAGCCTGGATGAGTATAAGGAAACAAATTCTCCACTAGTTGGAGTCATATCTGACACAGAGAAAGATGGTGGTGGTTGTTGGAGGTCAGGCATCTTGGCTCCTGAACATTTCTTCAGCAGTTCCTCAGGTTAATGTCCTAGGCCCAACCACCTTCAGCTGCTTCATCAATGACCCTCCCTCTACAATAAGGTCAGAGTGGGGATGTTCGTCAATAATTGTACAATTTTCAGTACCATTTGCAACTCCTCAGATATTGAAGCTGTCCATGTTCAAACGTAACAAGATCTGGACAATATCCAGGCTTTGGCTCACAAGTAACATTTGTGCTGCACAAATGCCAGATATTGTCTATCTCCAGTAAGAGACAATCAAACTATCACCCCCTGGTGTTAATCATTACTGAAACTCCCAGGATCAACATGCATGGGGTTACCAATGATCAGAAGATCAACTGGACTCACCACAAGATCTGGACTTTGATAACCCAAGATGTTTTTTCAATGAAATACATATTGTAAATGGCCAATTTCTGGGATTCCTCTCAGTGTTTGAAAGCTACAGAAATATTGAAAAACAATTTGTAACTGTCTTCTTTGTTTAATGCATCATTAACACATCGATTAACCTTAATCTCATGCCTGCCAATTCACTTTAAATCAAAACTAATGTGTGATAAGAAATATCATAAATGAGTGAAATACTGTTCAGGCAGTATCAGTTACTTTAGAAAAAATACTTTTCCCTATGTGCTGGGTCTTTATTATTTAGTTGTGGGCAACTTGCTAATGGAAGGTCTATGGTGATACTATCTCTGCTTGTGCTGTAGCAACAATGACCTTCCCTCCTCCCACACTGCATCATAGCACTGCTTTTCCGGAGCACTGTATTATTAATCTCCATCAGTGATGTAATGACTACAGGTCATAACCTGAGAGATCACCTATGGACATATCGAACTTTAATTCCAACACGTTTTTGTTTTTAAGAGGACCGATAGAAAGAAAACAATTGTGGATTTAATTTCAGACGCAGACTGGACAGAGAGAGAGAGAGAGAGAGACCCAGGAATGTCACACCTTATAAGGCACCAAACAAGTTTCAAAGGAGTGGACTTCAAAGGGAAAAATGCAATATAAACTGAATTATAATCTCCTAGGCACAAAGACAGAAGTTATTGGAAAAGTTTAGCAAGTCTAGCAGCGTCTGTGAAGAGAAATCAAAGTTAACATTTTGGGTCCAGTGACCTGTAGTTCTGTTGCCAGATGTGCTGAACATTTCCAGCAACTTCTGTTTTTGTTTCTGGTTTACAACAACCACAGTTCTTCCAGTTTTTATTTATAATCTCCTAGGAGTTGTCTCAGACTGTGAACATGATGGAAGAAAGGACAACAGCCTGGGTGAGAGACATGGTGAAACTCTCAATTTTTTTTGTTGTGACTAAGCAAAGGGTGGGTGAATAAGGAAAGACAGCCTGTTTATGTTCCCTCAGCAAGGATATTTTGGGGGTGATATCTGGAACTGTCACAACTTGGAGCACCTCAACCCAGAAAAGAAATGCACATGAAGATCAGACTAGTTGAGAACCTGGATTCAAAGGGGATCCTGGGGGACATGATTCATGGAGGAAGTGAGTGTTATGAGGTGACAGAGAGATTGGAGAAACGTGGAGGTACTCAAAAATGGAATCATTTAGAAAGAGGAGTTCTACAACAACAGAGGTGCTGCGATGAGCAGTCTCCAAAACAGGTAGCATGGGCCGGGGAGACATCCTGAGTTACTGAGAAGAGAATTCCAAAACAGAAGACTATGGAGGTCTCCTGAGGAAGACCTCCTACAAAGCTGTTAAAGGTATGAATAAGAACACATGTCTGGTACTAACAGTGAGCTGAGTTAGCAGCTTGTTCAAAGGTCTTCGGGAAATTCATTAACTGAAGGGCATAGTATCAAGTGAATGCACAGAGATTTGCCAAGAAAGAACCTAATTACAGCAGTACTAGCTGGACCAGCTTATTCAGCTTAAAGCCAAGGGTGGCCTTAACTCAGGTTTTGACATCTGTGAGGTGAGTATTGGAATAAAAGAGTTGAATTGAATTTCTGATATTTGTTGTAAGTTTGTTTCAAACAGATCTGTTATGTGTAGTAAAGTTCAGTTATCTATTTTATAATAAACTGTGTTAATTTATTAAAAGTACATTCATAACCTCTTGTAAATTTGTTCAGTTATTGACCTCCATTGTTAGCAGGAAAAAAAATTAAAGTTCTTATCTATTAAGTCTGGTTGCACACTGGAGTCTGACTTCTCCTACATTACCATCATTTGGAATCAGAACAATTCAGAGGATTTGGAATGGGAAGGATGCAGATCACCTTTTGGAGGCAAAGAAGCCCAAGAATGTGACACATTTAGAGCTGGGAGATTGCAGGAAAGTCATGTCTGATGCAGAGTTTGATAAAATCGAAAATTAATCTTTTAGTTGTTCTTTGCATTCCAAAATACTCACAGCAGAATGAGAGCACGCTGGGGAGTGGCAAGCTGTTGAAAGTTGTTAAGCTGTATTGGGCAATGAATTGCCAGTCTGTACAATTGTTCACCTCGTCCTAAAGTTACGGTTAAAGACCTGAACTGCACTTGAAGAGCTGGCCATGGTATCAAAGAAAGAATTTTCATTTAATTTGTATCGGTCATCACTTCAAAATGTCCCAACACACTTCAATTTTAATACTTTATTTGCAAAATGTTATGACGAACATGATGTGATCAAGAACAGCAGCAAAAGTAAATGACCAGTGAATCTATTTCATGGTGAGAAGAGAATAGTGAAGTTGGGATGTTTTATCTGGAGTGTGTGTAATGAGAATGTAACAGAATTGTTACAGCCGAGCATATGCTGTTATGATTTCACCAGCAATTTAAAACCATTCCATTTGTTTGGTTACCTTATCTGAAGAAGGACTTGTCCACAATGGAGGTACAGTACAGATGTTCAAGGTTTGAGCTCCATTAATAAAAACTAACGAGAACCCAACATGCTTCTCTTTAAGAATAAAAAAACGTGATAACCTTCTTTTATAAATCTTCACTCTTAGTTGCAACCCTAATAAGTGCCAACCAAATTTCTTACATTGTTAGTATTCCCTGCTTTGGTTTTATTTCTGTAACCTCGCTACTAATGAACCAGATCAAACATCAACCCCAGTATGGAAGGAATCAGGGTTGTCAGACTGTTATGATACACACTGGTATCAAGCTCCGACTATTTCCACAATGACTATCCTGTACATTTTGTTAATGTTCTGTCCACACATTGTGCTCAGTGTGACGTGGTGCTGAATGGTCAATCGCAAGCAATTCCTAGAAATGAGCAAAAGCTCATCCCAGAACTATCCAAAGTGAGGTGTTGCTCACATTATTTGAAAACAAATGAAAAAAGGTAATTTGAAAGAACTTAAAATAGTGGATTACTGCAAGTAGTAAAACAGTTCATTGTCCACAATAAATAATTAGTACATTGTAAACAAAAAAAAGATAAGACATGGGAATAAAATTCAGGGGCGATTCTTTTAAAAGCAAAACAAAAATTGAATTAATTGTGAAAACAAAATCCAAGTGAGAACTGTATCCATAATACCAATTCTATGTTTTTTTTCCCTAAATGCTAAGTAAGAACAGTAATATAGTGTGGGGAAATAATATTAAACAATAAATTAAAATTAAGCTAACTATATTGTGTGTATTAACACAGCCGCAATGAGTCAAAGTGTCCCTTTCTGAGCTGTACCATTTCCCACTCCTCTTTGGTTTGATTGAGGTCCTGAACAGTGGACAAATATATTGTTGGTGTATTAGAGAGCCATCATGGAGTGTTGGATAGGAACTGTATGATATCTACACACATGCTGAGTCTGGATGTTCCAAACTGAGAATGACTACTGTTCGTCTCACTACTACTCTTGAAGTAAAGTGCCAAAAGTGCATATCACATTGTGTGATCCTAGAATTAGTTCAAAATTTAGCTGGTCTAAGTCAAATACTTGTTTTCAAGCCTGGGAAAAGCTTACAGACCTGTCTGTGTTCAATCTAAATTTTTATTCAAATAATCCATGTTTATTATAAACATACTGTTTGAATTGGTTTGGAATCAACAGGCTGGGACAGAATCTGATATGAATCACTAGCTGTAACCTTAGAAATGAATGCAGTTGTTTCTAATTGTAAATTCCCAGCAGCAATTGACAATGTACTTATCGAGTGACAAGCTCCGGAATCTAACTGGTACTGACCAGCTTGAGCTAGACATTATTGTATAGAAGCAGACAGAAGCAGCATTCACCACAAGTGTTCACAAAATCAGATAAAACATGCATTGAAAAATATCTTCGTATATTGATCAAAGAGTGTGAAGAAGAGATTAAAATGTTTGCTGATACGGTTTTTTAGTGATGTGGTTATTTGATAGCTTGTTAACTTAATTCAATAGAACTATTTGAAATTCTCAGATTCTGTAGTAGTTTGTATGGTGTATAACAAGCCCTAGACAATGTTTCAGCTTGAGCCAGGATAGGTGGTCAACATCTGGATTAGTGGTGCTGGAAGAGCACAGCAATTCAGGCAGCATCCGAGCTCTTCCAGCACCACTAATCCAGAATGTGGTTTCCAGCATCTGCAGTCATTGTTTTTACCTAGGTGGTCAACAGTCTCCTGCCATTATAAATGCCAGACAATGACCATTTCCAACAACAGGAAATTGAATTATCTCCCCTTGACATGCAAAGGCATTGTCGTCATTGATATCCCTATCACTAACATTTAGATACATCACTGTTGACAAACTGAACTGAACCAGCCATATAAACTCAGGCTAGGAATTCTGTTTTCAGTACCTTCCTCTTACCTCCCCAATGCCTGTCCACCATCTATAAGGTACAATTCAGGAACATACCCTCCATTTGCCAGGATAAATGCTGCTCCAAGAACACTGAAGAAGTTTGACACCATTCTAACAAAGGAACCTACCTAATTGGCAACCCATCCCCCATCTTCAACACTCAGTTCCCTTCATAACTGATATACAGTGGCAGCAGTGTATACTATGTACAAATACACTGCAGGACCTCACAAAGGCTCCTTTGACAGCATGTTTCAAACCTGTGACCTCTGCCATCTAGAAGGGGAAGAGAGCAGGTACCTGGGAATACCAGTGCATGAAGGTTTCTCTCAAAGCCATGCACTTCACTTGGAACTGTATTAATGTTTATTCACTGTTATAGGGTTAAAATCTTGGATCATCTTCCCTAACAGCACTGTGGCTATGTCTGTACCACATGAACCACAGCTCACTGTCACCTTCCCCAGGACAACTAGGGACAGGTGATGACACTAGCATTGCCAGCAGCACCATCATCCCATGAATAAATATAAAAAATATTAAAGGCCAAACAGTGGACTCATTTAATGTTTTTAGCTGTGGGATAAGCAGTTTCTTATTACATTGGTGAATTTCCTAGGATAATTTTCTCAATGAATTTATAAGGCTATAATACAATGTCAATGCCGCATTGCTCAGTTCATAGCTCTAACTTTTGGGTGAGCTGGTTGCGGGTTCCTGTACCATTCCAAAGAATTGAGCATAACTGACACTGAAAGGCAGCGCAGAGGAAGTGCTGCAGTATATCAGAAACACCATGATCCAGGCAAAAACTTTAAACCAAGGCATTGCCTGTCCCACAGTGGTTGCTTGACAGAACACTAAGTCAGAAAGCCACTGCTGTCCATACCTCCATTACACTGCTTTGTAAAACAAATCTTGTTGCGAGTAAGCTACATAAAGATATATCTGCTGAAATCCTGTAAAAATCAAACCCAGAGCATTATATATTAGCACAAACAAGACTGCCATTTAGCTACACTGCTTTGGGTAAAATCCTCACTGTTCTGTCATAGCACTATGGAACAAAAGCAGGAGTTGAAATCTTCCCTGTCTACATGATTTACATTGCAACTGATGATATGAAAGTCCTTACTCCCTGTCACCGTGGATGGATTCATTCCTATGTGCTCTGCCTGAAGGCAGATCTTTGATACATTATCTGTTGATGCTTCAAACTGATCTATTGATTGCAGGTACTTAGCTGTAATTATGAAGTTAGTATGGTTATCCCTCAGTTGGCACTCTGAATAAGTTCCAAAAACGCAATAGGCAGAACAAAAATCACCTTCCCGTAAGAATGTAACCCCATGTAAGAAGGATGGGCTATGTTCTTGATCTATAATTTTTATATTGAAAACCTGTTCGTTCACTTGAACGTAACAAATCCAAAACTCCTCTTTATTACTAACTCTTATTTACTACTCTTACCATTCTTACTACTCTTTCTCACTTACTATTCTTAATTCCTTAGTCCCTTTAAGAATTTAGTACTTAGTAATTTACTGTTCTTAATAACATAGTATAATGCTTTTTCTACTCATCTCCTGCTCTCTACTTCCCTCTCCCTACCTGTCCACCTCACTACTTTTCCCTAGCTCCCTCCCACTTTCCCTTTCTATCTCCCTCCCCCTCACTACCTCTCTTAACCTCTTTCCTCCCCATTTCCTGCCTGAAGTTCACTGCTTCCTGTTACCCCCCTCATTCCATTCTGCTCAGTAGTTTCCCTTTCATTCACAGCTGCATGCAGTGAGGGATCTGGGGGTAAGGGACACAAGTCAGTTTGAGGAGATTTCAGCAGGGTGCGATGAAGGACAAGTGAGTATAGAAGGTACACTGTTGGAAGTTTGGTTCTAAGTGGAAATTCAGTGCAAAGGGAGACAGAGACTCTTTACTCCGGTTTATTGCAACAAGTAAACGCTGCTGAGTGAGAGGTAAGTGGAAGAGGATCAAGAAGCCTTCCTGCACTGAGGCCAGTGGTTGAGTGATGTCACAAGTCACAGTATGAACCAAGAGCAAACAGCTGATCGAAAACAGGTTTGATAAATATTCCTAGTCTTTGAAGTAAACGTAGGGTCTTGATTTTGTGGTTAGCATTCTGGTGTTTTTCTTCTCTCTTTTCTTATAAAATAACTACTGTATATACTCGAGTAAAAGTCGATCTCATGTAAAAGTTGTCCCTTCCATTCCTCTCAGCCACCTACTGAATCATTTCTCCCATCGACCAACCACGTTGTACCCTCTACATGTCTTCACCTATCCTCACCTCACCAGCTTGCCCCTGCCCCATCTCCTTTATCTGCAGCTCCCCCTACAACCACCCCCAGCCCTGAAGAAGGGTTACACCCAAAACATCGACTTCTCCACCTCCTGATGCTGCCTGGCTTGCTGTGTTCTCCCAGCCTCCTGCCTATCTACCTTGGATTGCAGCACCTGCCTTTTTTTTTTCAAAATGGGGTTCTCCAACCCCCTATTTTTGGCTCAAAAATTTGGAATTTTCCATATATCTTGTGCAAAGGTCGACCCTAGTTCTTCACAGATGACAGATTAATATTTGTAAGTCAAGGTATTATCGTGTACATAAATTTACAATGAGGAAATTATTTTTTATCATACTAATATGTGTTTTGATGTACAATTCACACCAATCTGGTGCGCAAGTTTAAGATGCATCAGGTCAGAGTCAGATGGCAACCTACTTTGGTGTGCAGCTCAGCTTATCATAACTCGTTTTTTTTTCTTTATTTGTTTAGAGATTAATTGGGCTTCTGGTATTGATATGGTATTTTGGACTGTAGCATGAATTTCAGCCCCTTAAAAGTGCTATCCATGTAAAAGTCGATCCCAGAAATTTAACCTTAAAAATAGTGTAAAAATTTGGCTTTTACATGAGTATACATGGTAGTTAAGTTTTAGATTGATATTAGTGATTTTTTTTCACTTTGGTTTGTAAAAACAAAATATTGTTACAGTAAAATGGAAAATGCAAGGAATCTAAAGTAATTAATTTAAAAGTTAAATCGCATATGGTAGCGATGGCAAGCAGGTGAAGTGTTGCTGCTGCAGTAAGTGTAAGCTGTTGGATACCAATATGATTCTGAGTGAGCACATTTCTGTCAGAACAAATTACTGAAGATGCTGGAATCTGTACTGAAAACAAAAAATGCTGGAAATAACATCAGGTCAGGCAGTATCCATGGAGAGAGAGCAAGTTAACATTCTGAGTCTAGATGACTCTTCAACCCATTTCATGTCAACTCTGATGAAGAGTCGTCGGGACTCGAAACATTAGCTTGCTCTCTCCCTGCATGCACATTTGTAGTAAGTGATTGCAGCATGAGGAACTTTGGATCTGAATTGATGAGCTGGTGTCTGAGCTATGGAGGTTGCACCACATCAGGGAAGGAGGAATTTACCTGAACATTTTGTTCCAGAGGATGGTCACAGCCCCCAGAAGAGGCAACCCAAATTTGGTCTGTGATCCAGGATGGGCCTACAGGTGAGGCATTAATGAAGACCCAGGTATTTACAATTGTGGAGCCCTGAGCCCTGCAATTGTCCAATAGTTACAAGGTTCTTGTGAACTGTGGGGATGAGAGGACGTAGGGAGGATAAGCAAACTAACCACAGCACCTTGGGACAGGGAGACGTTCAAGTGGTGGCAAGAAATAGTACTGTGGCTGTGGTAGGGGATGGCATGTTTAGGAGATAGACATTGAACCCAACAGCTGTGAATAAGAGTCTCAAAGGCTGTATTGCCTGCCTAGTGCCAGGATTAAGGACCTTTCTATGGGACAGGGAAAGAACTTCGAGAGAGAAGGGATGGATGCTATGTTCATCCACAGTTGTACCTACAATATTGATAGGATTAGAAAGGAGGTTCTGCAGAAAGATTTGGAACAGTTAGGAACTAGGTTAAATAGCAGAACCTCCATGTAATAATCTCTGAATAATCTCTACCTGAGCCATGGGTAATCTGGTATAGTATAAGTAAAATTGAGTAAAATGTGTGGATGAAAGATAAGTGAGACGGAATACATTTTGGTTCATGGGCACTGGCTCCTGTACTGGGTTAAAAGCTGGATCAGTGGTGCTGGAAGAGCACAGCAATTCAGGCAGCATCCGAGGACAGGCAAAATCGACGTTTCGGGCAAAAGCCCTTCATCAGGAATAAAGGCAGAGAGCCTGAAGCGTGGAGAGATAAGCTAGAGGAGGGTGGGAGTGGGGATAGAGTAACATAGAGTACAATAGGTCAAGTTGGGCTTGTCCACCCTTGGGCAAATTGTAGATGGTCATGTGATAAGGGAATGAGGTATGATGGCGGATAATGAGAGACATATCCCCCATCACTCCTTGTTCCCTAATTCCACTTTCATATCTACTCACCTTGTATCTACCATTTACAGACCTCAGGGACCATGTAGAGATGAAAAATAAACAAACTCCTAACAATCTAATAGAACTCTCATCCATACATATTTAATAATGAAAATAAAATGACACAAAAATAGGTGGGAAGACAAGTGGTGAGATTAATGTGTCTACAGAGAGGTATAAGCAGGTTAAGTAGGTCAGAAAAAAACTTGGCCGATGGAATATAATGTGGACAAATGTGAGACAGAAAGCTGAATATTATTTCAATGGCAAAAAACTGCAGAAAGCCGCACCACAGAAATTTGGAGGCCCTCATACATGCATCACAAAATGCTAGCATTCTAGTTCAGCACTAATTGGGAAGGCAAATGAATGTTAGCCTTTATTTCAAAGGGAATAGAATACAACAATATTGAATGATGGAGCAGACTTGATGGGAAAAATGGTTGACATCTCCTCCTACTTCTTATGGTTCTCCTACTTTTTATGGTCTTATCATTATTTTAACTCCCAAAGAATAAAACAAATTTGAAGTTCTGAAGTCTCGTGTTCAATTTCCAATAACAAAAACAATTCTGTTCAGTTGCCACGACACAAATAATTTGTAATGGTCTCTATCAAGTGCCAATCAAAATGTGCACACAGAACACCCACTAGTATAAATGAGCTTTAAAATTAAGCCAAACTTTCTAATGACTCAACAGTATTTTGGAAATACCAACATAGAACTCATTTGAAAATCTATTACAGTCACAGATGGGAATTCTTCTAATAAACTACACTAATTAGCCTGTCAATCACAGCAATCCACAGAGCTTTTTTACTCTCAGTGACAGATTTCATATTTAAAGAGCACAGGAATTAAAAACACTTCAGATTATGTTGCTTAAACACTCTTCAAGAGCACTGGAGTCAGAGGCATAAAGATGGACAGCATGGAAACAGATCCTTTAGTCCAAAATGACCATGCCATCCAGATATCCTAAATAAATCTGGTGCCATCTGTCAGCATTTGCCCCACATCCCTCTAAACCTCTTCCAATTCATATACCCATCCAGATGCCTTTTAAATGTTGTAATTGTACCAGCCTCCACCACTTCCTCTGACAACTCATTCCATACACGCACCACCCTCTGCATGAAAATGTTGACCCTCAGGTTCCTTTTAAATCTTTCCCCTCTCATGTTAAACCTATGTCATCTAGTTTTGGACTCCCCTACCCCGGGGAAAAGACCTTATCTATTTACCCTATCCACTCCTCATGATTTTCTAAACTTCTATAAAGTCACCCCTCAGCCTCTGATGCTCCAGGGAAAATACACACAGTCTATCAGCCTCTCCCTACAGCTCAAATCCTTCAACCCTGGCAACATCCTTGTGAATCTTTTCTGAACCCTTTCAAGTTTCACAACATCCTTCTGACAGGAGGGAGACCAGGATTGCACACAATATTCCAAAAGCAGCCTAACAGAAATCCTGTACAGTCGCAGGGTGACCTCCCAACACCTATACTCAATGCACTGACCAATAAAGACAAACATACCAAACGCTTTCTTCACTATCTTGTCTACCTGAAGCTCCACTTTCAAGGAGCTATGAACCTGCACTCCAAGGTCTCTTTGTTCAGCAACACTCCTCAGGACATTACCATTAAGTGTATACCAATTTGTGACTCTCATACTGCAGGTTAACTTCCTTGGAACAATTGTATTTATAACAGATATATGTAATAACTACACAGGACAATAAATAAATAAATCAATAAATCCTTTCCCCTCACTGACAATAATGTTTGCAACAAAGCAAGGCTTCCTCATCTGGATCCTATCTATAGTCCACAGAGTCTTTGTCACTCTGTGAAAATCTGGCCTTTTGACTTTTTCTCTGTGTATGTCATGGTATTTGTGTCCTTTACCAAATCCCTTTCCTTAGCAACTTGCTGAGATTTGAACCAGATGGTCTACAACTTTGCGGTTAAGTTTTGTTTGTCTCTAAGATGGGTTCTGATCACTTATCTGTGCCATCACTATGGCCTCCAGAATAACATCCATAGCTCAGCTGAAACTTTCATCTGCTCAAACTTTCATTCATGCCTTGATTATCTTTATTCTCCACGCTTCAGGCTCTCTGCCTTTATTCCTGATGAAGGGCTTTTGCCCGAAACGTCGATTTTGCCTGTCCTCGGATGCTGCCTGAATTGCTGTGCTCTTCCAGCACCACTGATCCAGAATCTGGTTTCCAGCATCTGCAGTCATTGTTTTTACCTCATTGTTTTTACCTCCTGGGTTAAAAGCTGTCCTGGTCATAGAGTCATAGTCATAGAGATGTACAGCACGGAAATAGACCCTTTTGTCTAACCTATCCAACCCGACCAGATATCCCAACCCAATCTAGTCCCATTTGCCAGCACTTGGCCCATAACCCTCCAAATCCTTCCTATTCATTTACCCATCCAGATGCCTTTTAAATGTTGCAATTGCACCAGTCTCCACCACTTCCTCTGGCCGCTCATTCCACACATATACCATCCTCTGCATGAAAAAGTTGCCCCTTAGGTTCTTTATATAACATTCCCCTCTCACCCTAATCCTATGCCCTCTACTTCTGGACTCAACCCACCCCAGGGAAAAGATTTGGTTGATTTATCCTATTCATGTCCCTCATGATCTTATGAACCTCTATGCGATCATCCCTCAGCCTTTGACGCTCCAAGGAAAACAGCCCTCGCCTATTCAACCTCTCCCTACAGCTCAAATCTTCCAACCCTGGCAACATCCTTGTAAATTTTTTCTGAACTCTTTCCAGTTTCACAACATCCTTTGATAGGAAGGAGACCAGAATTGCACGCAATTTTCCAAAAGTGGCCTAACCAACATCCTGTGCAACCGCAACATAATCTCTGAACTCCTATACTCAATGCTCTGACCAATAAAGGAAAGCATACCAAATACCTTCTTCATTATCCTATTTACCTGCAACTCTACTTTCAAGGAGCTATGAACCAGCGCTCCAAGGTCTCTTTGTTCAGCAACATTCCCCAGGACCTTCCCATTAAGTGTATGAGTCCTGCTAAGATTTGCTTCCCCAAAATGCAGCACCTCGCATTTATCTAAATTAAACTCCATCTGCCACTCCTCAGCCCATTGGCGCATCTGATCAAGATCCATCTGATGGTCTTCACTGTGTTGGAACAAGTGTCCTGGTGAACTGAAAAACTGTGCTGTGGAGAGGGCTTTAAATGAATTAGAGTGGGGAGTGTTTCAGAGGGAGGAAATGTCTGCTTACAAAAACAAAAGAATATGGCAGAATTACAGGACAGCTATTTGGATAATAATACCCAGAGTGGGACAAGTATGGACAGAGTAAATAAACATAGACAAAACAGCTGTAAGTAGGGTCAAAGGAATTAAAAAATTGTTAAAAAAAGGCAAAACTAGTGTCTAATTACTTGAATGTGCATAATATCTGGAACAAAATAAATGAATTAATGGCACAAATAATTATGATCTTTAAACATCACACAGATATGGTTACAAGGAGATGAAAGCTAGGAACTAAATATTCAAAAAACCAAAAGAACTTTGGATGCTGGAAATCAGAAACAAAAACAGAAATTCAAGCTTATGTGACCTTTGAAAGGACAGACAGGAAGGAAAGGGTGGTAGGGCTGCATTGTTCGTATGGTTTGGGATAAATATGATAGCAAAAAATAATCTAGGAGCAGAAGACTTAGAATATATCAAAGTGGAGGTAATAAATAAATATGAGAAGAATAGACTGGTAAAAGATACATATAAACCTCTATGTGATGGGACAGAGAATAAATCAGGAAATAATGAGGACATATAATAAAGGCAGGCAGTAATCGTGGGTGACTTTAATCTTCATCTAAATTGAGATAGGCAGATTGGCTGAGGTAGCCATGAGGAAGATTTCGTAGATTAATAGTACTTGGTACTGTTTCCTCAAACAAATGTTATGGATCCAACCAGCGATTAGGTCATTTTGGATTTGATGATGTGCATGAGACAGGTTTAATGAATGATGTCAGAGTGAAAGATCCCCCGAAGCAACAATGGGCATAACATGGTCGAATTTAGCATTCACTTTGAGAAGGAGAAACTTAGGTTAGAAACAATTGTGTGGAGCATAAAGACCAGACATTGCAAATGAATGAGAGAACAACTGACTGGAGTGGACTGGCAAAGGGGTTTAACACCAAAAAAGGTTGAGGAACAATGATCGGTGTTTAAGAAAATTGTACATTGCTCACAGCAAGGACATAGACCAGTGAGGAAGAAGGATTCCAGGAAGGGGATAAGCTAACCATGGTTAATCAGGGAAGTTAAAGATCAAATTGAAAGGAATGACATACAATCTGGCCAATATTTGTGGTAAGCCAGAGAATAGGGAAAGTTTTAAAAAGCAGCAAAAGACAATCAACAAAAAATAAAGAAGGAGAAAGTAATCTTTAAGGGTTAACTCAGTAGTAACATTAAAATGGACAGCAAGGTTTTTTTTGAGTGTATAAAAAGGAAGAGAGAGAGCAAAGTTAACTTGGGCTCCTGAGAAAACAGGGAGAAAGTGAGGAATGCAAATGCTGGAGATCAGAGTCAAGAATGTACTGCTGGAAAAGCACTGCAGGTCAGGAAGCATCCGAGGAGCAGAAGAATCGATGTTTTGGGCATCAGTCCTTCATCAGGAATGAGGCCTGCTCCTCGGATACTGCCTGACCTGCTGTGCTTTTCCAGCCCCTGAGAGAACAGCCTGAGGAAATAATATTGTGGAAACATGAAATGGCAGAGGAGTTTAATATATTATTCGCATCAATCTTCACAGTAGAAGATACTAATAGCATTCCACACTTTATAAATAATCAAGTGGCAAAAGGAAGAGATGAAATAAGTTCAATAACTGTCACAACTGAAAAGATATTGATGTCCGATCAGTCCCTGGACCTGATGGGATATATCCAGGATATATATAAGATAGTGGATACAAGTAGTAATCTTCTAGGAATCCTTCGATTTTGGAAAATTCCCAATGACTGGAATAAAGCTAATGTAACACCTGCATTTAAAATGGGAAGGTGACAATAAAAAACAGGTAAGTAAAGGCTGTTAGCTTAATGTCAGCTACTGGGAAAGCATTACACAGATATGGTTACAAGCTCTATTATAAAGGATTTAACAGCAGAGCATTTAGAAGTACGTAATATGATCAAACAGAGTCAGCATGACTTCATGAAAGGGAAATCATGCCTGACAAATTTAAAAGAATTCTCTGATGAGAAAATAAGCATAAATCAGGGAAAAACGATGGATTTAATATATTGTTTTCAGAGGGTAGTGAATCTGCAGAACTCTTTACCACAGTGAACTGCTAAAGTTGGATCATTAAGGCCATGCAAGGGTGAGAGACACAGAATTTTAATCAGTTAGGAAATCGACAATTATGGTGTAAAGACGGGAAAGTGGAATTGAAGATTATCAGATCAGCCATGACTTCATTGAATGGTGGAGCAGAATCAATGGGCTGAATGGCCTACGACTGCTCCTATGTGTTTATGGAGTGGGTAGAAAAAAATGGAGAAGTATAAGTTCTTGTCAGTTCATTGATTTCCCACTGACTGCAGTCTGAGGGGACCTCAACAGCACACATCCTCTGGGAGTCTGGATTGCATTGTTATTGCTATTATTGCTAAAGATGCTATCAGCTTCACTGGAGGAATGAACTGGCACTTCTGCTGTGACTACTATCACAAGCCCAATGTTATAGTTGAGCAAAATGATAAAGAAAAACATTTACATTGCTAAATTTTGAGTTAAATCATAACAAAGCTCATAAAAAGCATTCCAAATATAATATTCTGAAGCCAATGTTTTAAATTTCAATGAATGTGAAGATTATCGGGGTCTACTGTCAAGTTAGCAAAATTCTCTTCTCAGAAAAAATATTTCTCATATTTGCTCATTCTCATTCTTATTCAGTTTTACCCCCCAAAAAAACAACACAGGACATTTAAATAAAGCACAGGAGCTGATGGTCATTTGGGGTATCTGATGAGAGGAGAATTATTCCAGGAATGTCACATGGTGAGATGTGGCCAGAACTGGTCACTGGGGAAGGATAGGCAATTAATAAAGTGAAACTGGGGTGAGATACATTGAGAAATCTCATCAGGCCTCACTTCGAAAAACTCAACTGAGTTGAGTCGCAACTTAGCCAAAAAAAGACAAGATTCAGCCCACGGAGTCTGATGAAACTACTGCAAAGAACCACACAGAGAAACAGAAAACCTAGTGTGATCCAAGAACGATTATTTCAATTGTTGATACAGCCAAAGCTTATTCACTACCTTCGACCTCGGGATAGCTCCAGGGTACAAGTGCAGACAATCTTTGCCTTCCATTCACTTTCTTTAGTTGTTACAATTTCTGTTTGCAATAAAAGCTAGAGTTTCAGTTTTGTGCTTTTAGTCAGTTACAATGACCATTTGTGTTGAGTGAAATGTATGTTTTAAAATAAACAGGCTAAGTACAGCTTTCACCACCTCCTGCTTTTACATAACCTCTTCCCATTGTTATGAAGCAATTATAATGGGCTCCATATTCCACAATGTTCCCAGTCTAAACCTGTTAAGTTAATGGCACAGTTCCTGAGCATTTGAAACACATGCAACAATAACACCACAGATAGGATAAGAAATATCAGTAGTAAGAGCTTGTTTATCATTCATCTCTTTAGATTATAATGACATTCTTAATGCTTTGAGTATTCTAACCCTTATGTTGCTTATATTTAATATATGGCTCAACACCTCTGTGTAACTGTTGAAGATTTGTTTGAAATATGAAAACACTATCCTTAACTCGAAGTAAATGGACAATTTTCTGAATAAATTAACATTACTGCAGGAATGCACATCTAATCCTATTAAGATCACACGTACTGCATGATAACACACTTATTTGGAGACCATTCACTGATCAGTAAGATAGGGTTTTTCTCAGTGGGTTAAATGGGGCCGACAAAAAGCAGAAATGTCTTTAGTGTATACTTTCACTGTGATGTCGTTTATAATGCACAGGGCAAATCCAGAATCTGCATTATACCAGACAAAGGAAAAAGCAGGCATTGCTGGGTGACCTTGTGCTTATGCAGTTAATAAGGAACAGTCATGATAGTGGGAAACACATATTGCCCAATCCGAAGGAAAGGTCTTGCATTTACATAGTGCCTTTCATGACTACTGGACACCTCAAAGTGTGTTAGAGCCAATGAAAACCTTTTGAAAATTAGTCCTGTTGTAGGGTAGAACACAGAGCATCTAATTTGACAATTGTTTTTTGTGATGTTGGTTAAGGGATAAATATTGATAAAGACACTGTGCCTATTCCCTTGAAGTGGTGTCAATGAGATCTTTAGATCTACCTGAGCTGGACAATGAGGCCACAGTTCACTCCATCAGCACTGCACCAGTTTGGAGGTCTAAGTTCTCGTTGTCAGTTCGGGGGGAGGGGGGCAAGCTCTTTCTGGCTCGGAGAACTGAATGCTGACAACTGAGCCACAGCTGACACACACCAGGGATCTGCCCTGCAGGGGAATCCACACACTGTCACAAGAATTCCTGAAGCAAATTAAGTTATCATGCATGTTAACAGCAGGGTCAAATCTTCTGTTCAACTTTTCAGCATCAACCAAGTCTCTTCGTAGAAAGAAAGACATTCATGTCCAAATGCAATTATTTAACAGAGGCAATGAGCTGTATGATTCTTCTGAATTTTCACTCACTCTGTGTTCTGCCAGTGCAGTCAGAGTGAACAGGTCACACCCGGAGGTGCTGAGATTAACCCCAAAGTGCTTATAGAATAGAAAAGCTTCACCGCCTGGTGGTGACCTTGCCTCACTCATATTGACAAGACAAGCCACTCTCACCGTTATGGATGTTAACAACTCTTATGAAAGACAGTCATTTAAGTTATGAACTCCAGCTTCTTAAACAAATTGACTGCCCCAAGACTAGATATACATGAATGTTCCTCTTATTCGAGAGCTGTGGAATTTTCCATGTAATGCAAATTAGGCCGATTCTGCAGACTCCTGAAATACAGACAGCCATTTCAATAAACAATTCTCTGGTCTCTGCTGACTCAATCGATTTTACTGTACTGCTGCTGTAACTGGCCTCAGTGTCGCAGCATAAAGAGAAGGTTGACCTGCATCTGATTGCTTGACCATGTCGCTTGCTTGACCATATCCCTTGGCTAGATATTTGATTTGTGGCTTGACCCTCTGAATCACAAAGTTCACAGTTCAAACCCCACTCCTAAAGTATAGAAATGAGAATCGATGCTCAAGAGGAGTACGGAGGGGAGTGTTGCACTGTTAGGGATGCTGTGTTTCTAACGCAACATTTAACCAAGGCTTTATTGACCTATTTGAATATATGTAAAAGATCTCACTGGCATGATTTAAAAAAAACAGTTAGGAATCCCTGGTATTTTGATCAATATTTAACCCTTAATAAACATCATAAAAACTGATTAACTGGTCATTATCACCTTGCTATTTGGGGGAAGTACTGTGTACAAATTAGTTACTGTGTTTCCTATGTTACAAGAGTCATTGGCTGTATATATGAAATTGCAAGTTGATAGTCTTATTGGCTATTACTTGTTCATACTTGGCTCTCTTATCCTATCTAACTAGTCTGCAAGCCTTTGTTCATAAAAGGTTAATATACGAATGTATAAAAATGACAAAATTCATCCATGGAACCAGCCAAACCTGAGCTTTACGTGAGTCAAATTTTGACAGGACCTATTTTCAGGCCCAGGATTGCAGACATCAACCCGAAGTTGAACGTCCTTGTGAAGTTGGCAGTGAAGCATGTCACAAAGCTGGTTTCTTTTTTCTAAAAGCTGTTCCTTTTCTCAAGGATACAATGTTTTGTCAGAGGAGTAATAAACTGACCTCGGGGCTGATTAGACTGGTTTGGGACAGAGATTAAAGGCATTCGAGAGGCCGTTTTGTTTATATGTGAACAGATGAGATTTCAGGCCAAAGTGGTCATGTTTTAGGAGTGATCTGTATAATGAAAGGTGAGTGGTCAGCTTTCTAACTGAGCAGTTTAGTTCAGCCCTTAACTAGTTGAGAGTTCAACAGTGAGCTGTGTGGAAACAAACTCTTTCTGTCTCTCTGCCCTTCTAATTTCAATCTGGAAGCATCTGTTCCATTCATTTATACTGGTTTCTAAGGGGGTTTGCTTATTGGATCGGTTGTGTTTATTTGAAACAGCATAATTAAGTCTAGTTTGGATAGACTCAGTTCTTTATTCTGTTCTTTGTGTTTCATTATGTAATTTCATGAATAAATTTCTGTCTGTTTTAAAATCTAGTAGTCAACCTAGCTAACTTAATCCGAGTAACTTTCACTGTACACTTACTGAAACAAATTGCAAAGTTATGGTCTGTGCTGCCTGCTTAAGAATGTTTTGAGTGGTCTGGCCTAGTCCATAACAGATTGGGGGCTCTTTGCAGGATTTTAAACAGCGAGTGGTAGGTGCTAGTGTCTTTATTTTGGGTGGTGGTTTGATTGGTTAGACAAAGCTTGGGATTGGAATGGCTCTTTCAGTTGCCAAAAGTTTTCTGGATGTGGATGCAGTAACTTTGAAAGTTTTACAAAAGGTGAATAAGACCAAGCTTCAGGAATTATCAGACTGACTAAGAATGGACCTGCCTGCTTCTGTGAGGAAAGGAGAGATAATGACAGCAGTAGCTCAGCATTTAAATTGCTGGAAAACCAGAATCTGTAGAGATGGCAAGAATTCAATTGCAAATGAAGCAGCTTATGTTCGAGGCGAGAGATAAGGAAAGGGCAACAGAAATGAAACAGTTTGAGTTACGGTTAAAAGCAGAAGAGAGGGAAAAAGAGAGAGCAGCAGAAGAGAGGGAAAAAGAGAAAGCAGAGAAAGAGAGAGCGTTCGAACTTCAAAAACTGACACTTAAAAAGGAAAGTCAGCTTAAAAGGCTGGAGATAAAGGGTAGGCTTAGTGAGGAAGAGAGTGAGAATGAGCAAGTTCCTGGTAGGCAGAAGCCGAGTGAGAAACAGTTTAAGTATGTTCAAGCATTGCCTAAATTTGATGCGAAGGTTGTAGATGCCTTTTTCATCTCATTTGAAAAGGTGGCTAAACAAATAAAGTGGCCAGTGACAATATGGGTTTTGTTGATCCAAACTAAACTTGTAGATATGGCTAGTGAGGTATTTGCATCACTATTAAAGGAGGTATCTGGGGAGTCTGAGGAGGTGAAAAAAGCCATTTTAAGTGGATATGAGCTTGTACCAGAAGCCTATAGACAATGTTTCAGGAACCTAAGGAGGGACCCAGGTCAAACCTATATTGAGTTTGAAAGGATCAAACAGAGTAATTTCAATAGATGAATAAGAGCTTTAAAAATTGAGCAAACCTATGATGCCCTCAGAGAGGTAATTATTTTGGAGGAACTCAAAAACTCACTGCCTGAAGTAGTGAGAGACAGTGTGGAAGAGCAGAGACTTAAAACAGCAAGGTTAGCAGCTGAAGTGGCTGGTGATTATGAGCTGGTCCATAAAACTCAGTTTGGCTTCCAGAATCAATTTCAGTCCATGAGGGATAGAAATTGGGGCAAAGAGAAATTTTCACGTGAAAAGGGAAAGATAGATCTCAGTGAAGATCATGAGGATAATTTACCACAGGGCAGAGGGACAAAGAAATTAAAAAGCTCCAGTGTTTTTAGATTAGATTAGATTAGATTCCCTAGAGTGTGGAAACAGGCCCTTTGGCCCAACAAGTACACACCGACCCCCTGAAGAGTAACCCACCCAGACACATTTCCCTCTGACTAATGCATCTAACGTTATGAGCAATTTAGCATGGCCAATTCACCTGACCTGCACATCTTTGGACTGAGGGAGGAAACCGTAGCACCCAGAGGAAATCCACACAGACACGGGGAGAATGTGCAAATTCCACACAGACAGTCGCCCAAGGTTTTCATTGTAATAAAGTGGGCCACACAAAATCACAATGTTGGTGGGCTAGGAGAAAGCCAGATGTAGGAAAAGCAGACAAGCCTGGAAGTTTTGTTGGACTAGTAACAAAAAGCACAAGGGAAGTTAGACAACTGCCTCAGAGTGTGCAAGATGATTAGAGGTTGATTAAGGAGGAAGTGCTAGATCTGCTTAAACAAATATGCATGCAAGGATAAAGTATTCACATAGGCCAGGAGTCTTAGGTAAGGAGGTTATAATATTAAGGGACACAGAATCCTCTCAGTCTGGAATGAGGAGATATGTACTCCTGAGGAAATATTGCCAGAAAAGGTATTGGTAACAGGAATTCATGGTGTGACAAAAAGTGCTCAATTATGTAAAGTGAGGCTAGAGAGTCTAGCAAAGAGTGGAGAATTTGTGGTAGGAGTACTGGACAAACTCTCAGCTTCAGGAATACAATTTGTCATTGCAAATGATATAGCTGACCGGTAGGCCTGCTGCCAACTCTAGCTGAAAAACCTGTGGAGATAACTGAAGAAATGAAGGTTGTTTTTCCAAGAATTTTCCTGATTGTGTGGTCACAAGATCACAGAGCGCAAGTTGAAGCAGGAGAGATCAAAAGGCACAGAAAGGGAAGCTGACATCAATTTATCAGAAACTTTCTTCGATCAGATAAGTGGAACAGAACAGGAGCAAATAGGTAAACATGCAAGTATCCTTACCTCTGCTACGCTTATTGAGTTACAGCAGAAAGACAAGAACTTAAAACAGTTGTATCAAAATGCATATACAGAGAAGGAGATGCATGTTATTGCTTAACAAATTATGTCTTAGTGAGGAAATGGTGACCATCACGCATTCAAGCAGATGAGAAATAGGCAGAGATTCATCAAATTGTTTTGCCTTTAGGATATAGAAAGGAGGTGCTGCGAGTGGCACATGAGCTACCACGTGGAGGTCATTTAGGGGTGAGGAAAACACGGGCTAAAATACAAAGACATTTTTACTGGCCTGAACTGCACAAAGATGTAGTTAAATTTTGCCAGATGTGTCACACATGTCAGCTAATCAGAAAACCACAGACGGTAATAAAACCTGCATCTTTAATACCTATTCTGGCATTTGAGGAACCTTTCACAGGAGTCTTGATTTATTGTGTAGGTCCCCGCCTCAAACAAAAAGGGAATAAGTATTTATTAACAATAACTGATGTGTCGACTAGATTTCCAGAGGCAATCCCATTACGCTAAAGGGGTTGAAGAAGAATTACTGAAATTTTTTACTAGATACAGGTTACCAATAGAGATCAAGTCAGATCAAGGATCATACTTCACATACAAACTATTCAAGGAAGTTATGGATAACTTGGGAATAATGCAATTCAAATCAACTGTATACCATCCAGAATCGCAGGGAGCACTAGAGAGATGACATCAAACACTAAAGATCATATTGAGGGCTTATGGTCAGGATTATCCAGATGATTGGGATAAGGGAATTCCATTTGTACTTCTTGTGATCAGTGATGCACTGAACATATCAACCAAATTCAGTCCATCAGGATTAATGGTTGGGCATGAAGCAAGAGGACCGTTAAAATTGATAAAGAAGAAATTAATAATTCAGAGATCTTTTGGACAATGTGTCAAATTTTAAAGAACGGTTAAATAGAGCTGGAGAGTTGGCGAGACAGCATTTAAAAGTATCACAGCATACCATGAAATGGGAAACGGATAAGAAATCACAAATTCACAATTAGAGATAAGGCAGTGGTGTTACTTAGGTGAGCCTTTAAAAGCAAGGTTTAATGGCCCGTTTCAAATTGAGAAGAATTGAGTGAGGTGAACTACTCGATAAGGACTCCAGACAGGAAGAAATCTCAGAGGTGTGTCATGTGAATATGGTCAAAGGTATTTTGATAGGGAAGGAAAGCAAGAGTAGAAGGGGTGAATGATTACAGCACAGAAGGAAGAATCAAGTTCAGAGGATTTTAATTGAACATTCCTCAAATCAAATTGGTCAATGAGGAAGTCATCAAAAATTGGGATAAATTATTGAGTTACCTTCTACAAGAAAATTGAAATGACCTGAAGGACTTATTACTATCACAGGGGGAGATATGCGGAAATAAACTGGGAAGTACTAACCTAATTGTGCATGATGTAGATATAGGAGATGATGTTCTGATTAAGCAACTTCCTGATACGCATAACCTTCTAAAGTCAGCACAGGTTCAGAAGGAGATAGAGTGCATGCTCCAAGATGGCATAATCAAAGTGAGTTACAGTGACTGGAGCTCACCCATAGTCATGCTGCCAAAACCAGATGGTTATGTGTGGACTATCGCAAAGTCAACGCAATACAAAGACTGATGCATATCCAATTCCACAGTTGAAGGACTGGGAGGGCCAAAGAACTTACATTTCTAAATTGGACTTGCTCAGAGGCTACTGGCAAGTACCTCTGTCAGAGAGAGCAAAGGAAATTTTGGCTTTCGTAATGCTATATGGACTATATCAGGTCAAAGTCATGCCATTTGGCATTACCCAACTGTATGGTGTATATTAATGACCTGGTGATTTTTAGTCACTTGTGAAAGGAACATTTACAGCATTTATTGGACTTGATTGATCGACTCCGGAAGGCAAGCTTGGGGGTAAACCTGGTTAAAAGTGAATTTGCCATAGCCCAAATCACCTTCCTGGGCCATGTTACTGGACATAGACAAATGGCCCCACGGGATATTAGATTAGATTAGATTACATTACATTACAGTGTGGAAACAGGCCCTTCGGCCCAACAAGTCCACACCGACCCGCTGAAGCGTAACCCACCCATACACCTACATTTACCCCTTACCTAACACTACGGGCAATTTAGCATGGCCAATTCACCTGACCTGCACATCTTTGGACTGTGGGAGGAAACCGGAGCACCCGGAGGAAACCCACGCAGACATGGGGAGAACGAGCAAACTCCACACAGTCAGTCGCCTGAGGCCGGAATTGAACCCGGGTCTCTGGCGCTGTGAGGCAGCAGTACGCACCACCGTACCATCCTTAATGTTTTTATTTAACTGGATTTGCAGAAGATATTTGACAAAGTCCATCATAAAAGACTGTGAGCAATAGTCAAAGCTCATGGAATTGAGGACAAATAAATTAAGTTGTTATGAATTGGCTGAGTGGTTGGAGATGTGAGTAGAAATAGGGCAGACACTTGAATTACTAGCGTAAGACCAGCGATGTCCAACAAAAATTTATAACTACACTTTGCAGGTCTCAACTAATCACTTAATTTCTTAATGATATAGGTGATGGGATATGAAAAATATCTAAATTTGCCAATTACTGAGTACTGTTCTAGGCAGCACACCTTAGGAAGAATATACTGAGGGGGTGCAGAATTGAATTAGCAGAATAATATCTGAACACCAAAGAGTAAATTACAAGGAGAGGTTACACAAACTGACTTGTATTATGGACTAGCCAGACCACTCAAAGCATTCTTAAGCAGGCAACCCAGACCATAACTTTGCAATTTGTTTTGGTAAGTGAACAGTGAAAATTACCCAGATTAAGTTAGTGAAGTTGACTACCAGGTTTAAAACAGACAAACATTTATTCACAATATTACACAATGAAACACAAAGAACAAAATAAAGATCCCCTACAGACCTCATTCTATCCAAACTCGACTTAAGTATGCTGTTCCAAATATACACAACAGTCCTAATAAACAAATCCCCTTTAACACACAGTACAAAGAAATGGTCAGATGCTTACAGGTTGAAGTTAGAAGGGCAGAAGAGTGAGTTTCCACACAGCTCATTGTTGAACTCCCAACCAATTCTGGACTGAACTAAACTGCTCAGCTAGGGAGCTGACCACTGCCCTTTCATTATACAGGTCACTTCTAAAATGTGACCACTTTAGCCTGAAGTCTCATCTGTTCACATATAAACAAAAGGTCTCTCAAAATCCTTTTCATCTCTTAACCAAACCAGACTGATCGGAGCCCGGCCCGGTTTATTGCCCCTCTGAAAAAAATGAAGGACAGACTCTCCTTGAGCCAAGGAACAGCCTTTAGAAAAAAAAGAACTAGCGTTGTGACACTTGTCTATGATGAAACTTTAAATGTTAATGAGCGGTCTGATCAAACTTTTCAATCTATCAAGGAGAACAGATAAAGGAGATAGAAAGAATCTATTTCAGGTTGTTGGAAGTCTAGGACATTATCTGAAGATTGGAGTCAGACTTTTCAGGACTGCAACCAGGACACAGTCTCCACCTAAAATATGCCATTTCTTTGGAACTGTCACAATAAATAAAAACAGAATGGCCTGGAGTACTCGATGGGTCAGACAGCAGCTGTGGAGAGAAAAATAAAGCTGGCAGTCCAGAATGTTTAATCACACCAAAACCAGAGTCCTTTCAAATGACAGACAGAACACAATTCTTGAATTGCTACTTCCATTCCCGGCATCTGCAGTTTTTTTAGATGTACGGGATAAAGGTACAAGAAATGAGCTTGAACCTTGCATTCCTGGGATAGACACTCACATCTCCTTGGGAGTTGAGAATGTGGTGCTGGAAAAGCACAGCCAGTCAGGCAGCATCCCAGGAGCAGGAGAATTGACATTTCGGGTATAAGCCCTTCATCAGGAACGAGGCTTGTGGGCCGGGGATGCTGAGAGATAAATGGGAGGAGGGTGGGGCTGGGGGGAGGATAGCTGTGAATGCGATAGGTAAATGAAGGTGGGGAAGAAGGAGATAGGTCAGAGAGGAGGGTGGAGTGGATAGATGGGAAAGATAATGGACAGGTCAAGAGGGCGGTGCCGAGTTGGAGACTTGGGATTGGGATAATGTGGGGGAGGGGAAATGAGGAAACTGGTGAAAACCACATTGATCCTGTGCGGTCGCAGGGTCCCAAGGTGGATGATGAAGTGTTCTTCCTCTAGGTGTCAGATCTTTATCACATCTCCCGGGGACCCTGCTTCTCATAAACATGTGATTTAAGGACATTCAGTTATTGAAAGGTTCATTGGATCTATTAGTGTGTTCTGGGTGAATGGGAATAGAGGATGTGAGGAGGGGTTTATGATGGGAATGTATTGGGGTAAAATTAATCCAATTTAACAATGTATGAAAAAATTTCAGAAGGTAACTGTCAAAACACTTTTAGCGAACAACATCAATGTATAAATTAGGGTACATTTTATAAATTTGCATTCAGGGTATGGGGATTTTGTGACTAGCTTTGCGTATTGAGAACTTTAAATCATTTTTTCATGGTTGCAAATCTCTGGCAAGCTTTTTGATTTCTGCATCCAAATTCCTGAATCCCAGCTTGCAGATTTCTGTACTCATCAAAATTTCACAGGTCACCAATTTCCAGGGAATGTTCCTACTCTTGTCCTCCAGCAATGTGCTGGAATCCTCCGAAAAAGCTTAGCAACAGAAAATAAAACTACATTATTTTGTAAATCTCTTTGTAGCCTTTTGCTTATATCTTACAAAAATACTAGAGATGGGGGGGGAAAGAGGCTGTTTAAGTGTTGATCATGAATAAACTAATTGGGTAATAGTGAATCTGGTTGAAGATGTTTGGGAATGAAGTGGGTGGGGGGGTGGCAAGGCTGATGATCAGATGACAAATCCTTATGTGTTACCTCCACTCAGAGTTGATAACCCTAACTTGCTCATCCCAACTCAGAATCCCAGTTATTGTGAAATGAGCTGACAAACTTTTACAGGAGCAAAAAACAGAAATTGCTGGAGAAATCCAACAAGTCTGGCACTATCTATGGAGAGAGAAACAGACTTAACATTTTGAGTCCAATGACCTTCTTCAGGAGAAGTTCTTCGGAGATCTGACAAAGGGTTACTGGACTCGAATCGTTAATTCTGCTTCTCTCTCCACAGATACTATCAGACCGGCTGAGTTTCTCCAGCATTTCTGTTTGCGTTTCAGATCATGAGCATCCACAGTTCTTTGTTTTTATTTTAACCTTTACAGGAATTCAACTTGAAAAGTTTGTTATTTTATTTTAATTCATGGGCAACAGCATTAGACCAATTTTGGATTCCATCGAAGAAAGTACTCTACATCAGATTATGTACATTGTGCATTCTGTGACTGGGAATGTGATGGCCTTGTGGTATTATCACTAGGCTATTAATCCCATGACGCTGGTAATGTTCAGAGGACCCAGGTTTAAATTCTGCCATAGCAGATGGTGGAATTTGAAGTCACTATAAAACAAATCTGGAATTATGGGTCTAATGATGGCCATAAAGCCATTGTCAATTGTTGGAACAGTCTATTAATGTCCTGGAGGGATGGAAGCTGTTTTTTCTTACCTGGTCTGGCCTATACATGAGTCCACAGCAATGTGATTGATACCTAACTGCCCTCCAGGCAATGAGGGATGGACAATAAACGTTGCCTTGGCCAGTAACTTTTAAAAATGTTAAAAGCACATTTTGTAGAATAATGAAAGATAATAATACATAGCGTACAAAGTGCATCAATGATGTTGACTATTCTCCTTGTGTCACATGGAAATTTAAATGACATACTGTTCCAGAAATTCATCCTCTTCCCCTGTGAAACAAACTTGTATTTTTGTGTCTTACTTTTAGCTGAGTCATCCATACCCACAGTCACAATTAGTGTGCGAATTGTGAATTATTTGGAGAAGATATGCTAAATTGTCCGTAGTGTTAGGTAAGGGGTAAATGTAGGGGTATGGGTGGTTTGCGCTTCGGTGGGTCGGTGTGGACTTGTTGGGCCGAAGGGCCTGTTTCCACACTGTAAAGTAATCTAATCTAAGATGTAAAGGGAATGGTTGGGGGGTAAGGGTGAAGACATGAAGGAATGTCTTTCAATAGCTGTCAGACAAAACAGCTGATAATGGAGAATGCCTCAAGATACTAAAGCTGTCAGTCTATGTCCTCATGTAACAAAAGCCAGACAACATCCAGACTTGTGCTAAAAAGTGGTAAGTAACATTCATGCTATAGAAGTGAGGGGCAATCATCATGTCCCACAAGAGAGAATCCAACAATCACTCTCTGAAAACACCACATTAAACATCTTGGTGAGATCAGAAATTGAACTGGACTAGCCACCTAAATACTGTGAGGACAAGAGTAGGTCAGAGGCTGGATGTTCTGCAGCAAGTAATTCAATTTCTATCACTCCGTAGCCTCTTCACTATCTACAAGGCACAAGTCAGACTCTCCACTTGTCTAGCTGAGTGCAGCTCCAGAACACTCATGAACTCAACACCGCCAATGCACAGGGGCAACAGTGTGTACCATCGACAAGTTCCGCTGCAGTAAATACTAAAGGCTCCTTCGACTACAGCTTTTAAACCTGCGACATCTACCAGCTAGAACAACGCTCTGCAATTTACCTTCAAAGACACATACCATCCTCACTTAGAACCATATCGCCACTCTTTTACAGTCACTAGGTCAAACTCCTCGAGCACTGTGCCTGACAGAACTGTGCACATACTTTCACCACACAGAGTGGTTCAAGAAGGCTGCTCATGAACAGAGCAATTAGGATGGCTAATCAACAACACCCATGTCTCATGAATGAACATTCAAAGAAACATTTAGATTTCCTAAAGGGCTTGACCAGGTACTCGCTGAGAGGCTATTTCCCTTCATGGGAAGAGTCCAGAACCAGAGGACATATTCTCAGAATAAAGGGGAGCCATTTTATGACTGAGTGAGGTGGAATTTCTTCTCTCAGAGGGTTGTGAGTCTTTGGAACACCTCGTCACAGAGAGCTTGGGGGCATTTAAGGCTGAGATAGATAGATTGGTGATCAGTTGGGGAGTCAAGGGTTATGGGAAAAATGCAGGAAAGTGAACGTAAGGGAAGTTACATCAGTCATAATCCTATTGAGTGGCGAAGCATGCGCAAAGGGGCTGAATGGCCGACTCCTGTTCCTATTTCTTATGGTCTTATTGAAATCTCAGGGCTTTCCATAGGATACCTCACAAAAGGATGTGGTCACATTGTCTCATAGATAGATCAGTTTCAATCATAATGGACTGCTTCACATTCCTCATTCTTGTATATTTAGATAGATCATTTCTGCCACATTCATTGTGATGTTGTCACCAAATACCTCACTATCACCACCCCGCCCACACTGGCTTCCAAAGGTACCATTCCTAACCACTACACGTACACCAACTCCTCAATGATTCTCAACTACTCCCTCCCTGTATAAGGCTCTGGTTAGACTGCATTTTGAATATTGTGAGCAGTTCTGGGCCCCCTATGTAAGGAAGGATGTGCTGGTATTGCATGGGGTTCTGAGGAGGTTTACAAGAATTATCCCAGACATGAACGGTTTGTCATATGAGGAGTAGTTGAGGACTCTGAGTCTATACTTGATGGAGTTTAGAAGGATGAGGGAGGAGATCATTGAAACTTATGAAATACCGAGAGGCCTGGCTAGAATGGACATGAAAAAGATGGTTCTACTAGTAGGAATGACCAGGAGCTGAGGGCACAGACTCAGAGTGAAAAGACGACTCTTTAGAACTGAGATGAAGAGGAATATTTCAGCCAGAGGGTGGTTAATCAGTTGAACTCATTGTCACAAGAGACATGGAGTCAAATCATTGAGTTTATTTAAGACAGAGAAAGATACATTCTTGATTGGAAAAAGTGATCAAGGGAAGCCAGAGAGAGTGGGGTTGGGAAACACATCAGCCATGATCGAACGGCAGATTAGATGGGCCAAATAGTGTAGAGTCATAAACTTGCACAGCATGGAAACAGAACCTTCAGTCCAACTAGTCCATGGATCTAGGTTTGCTCGTTGAGCTGGAAGGTTCATTTTCAGGCGTTTTGTCACCATACTAGGTCACATCATCAGTGAGCCTCCCAACAAAGCACTGCTGAAGATTCCTGCTTTCTATTTATATGTTTGGGTTTCTTTGGGTTGGTGATGTTATTTCCTGTGGTGATGTCATTTCCTATGGTGATGTCATTTCCTATGGTGTTGTCATTTCCTGTTCTTTTTCTCAGGAGGTGATAAATCGGGTCCAAGTCAATGTGTTTATTGATAGAATTCTGGATAGAATGCCATGCTTCTAGGAATTCTCATGTGTATCTCTGTTGTCCCAGTCGAAGTGGTGTCCTTCCTCATCTTTGCCTTCATCAATCTTCCTTGTCACTTCATCAAAAAACTCAATCAAGTTTATGAGACATGATTTCCCTTGCATAGTCTATCCCTAATCAGTCCTTGCCTTTCCAAATACATGTAAATCCTGTTGGTCAGAATCCCTTATAACAGCTTACCCACCATTGACATCAGGCTCACTGGTCTACAGTTCCCTGTCTTTTCCTTGCCACCTTTCTTAAATAATGTCACCACATTAGCCACCTTCTAGTCTTCCAGCATCTCACACAAGGCTATCAAAAATATGAATATCTCCGTAAGGGGCCCAGCAATCACTTCCCAGTTTCCCATAAAATTCCAGGGTACATCTGATCAGGCCCTGAGGATGTATCTCCATTTATGCTTTTTAAGAAATCTAGCACCTCCTCCTGTGTAATATGGACACTTTTCAAGATATCAATATTTATTTCTCCAAGTTCTCTAGTTCCATGTCCTTCTCCACAGTAAATACTGATGCGAAACACTCATTTAGTATCTCATTCATCTCCCTCAGTTGCACACAAAGATGGCGTTGTTGATCTTTAATGGGCCCTGTTGTTTCCCTAGTTACTCTTTTGCCCTGGTGTATTTGTAAAAACTCTTTGGATTCTCTTTAACCCTATTTACCAAAGCTATATTCTGTCCCTTTTTTGTCCTCCTGATTTCCCTCTCAAGTAGACTCCTACTACCCGTACACTTCTTGAGTGATTCACTTGATCACAACTGTTTCCCTGCCATATGCCTTCTTTTTCTTGATCAGAGCCTCAATTTCTCCAGTCATCCAGCATTCCCTACACCTCCCTGCTTTACCCTTCAGGAGAAAGTGAGGGCTGCAGATGTTGGAGAGTCAGAGTCAAAAAGCGTGGCGCTGGAAAAGCAAAGCAGGTCAGGCAGCATCCAAAAGGCAGAGGAATCAATGTTTCAGGCCTAAGCCCTTCATCAGAAATGTGCCTTACCCTTCACACAAACAGGGACATACTGACTCTGGACTCCTACAGCCTCATTTTTAAAGGCCACCCACTTTTCAACTATTCTTTTACATGTGAATAGCCTCTCTCAATCAACTTTTGAAAGTTCTTGCCTAAAATCATCAAAATTAGACTTACTTCGCTTCAACTTTTAGATCAGATCTATCTTTTTCTGTAGCAATTTTAGAACTAATAGAATTATGATTGCTGATGCCAAACTACTCGCTCACTGGCACCTCAGTCACTTGTCCTGTCTTATTTCCCAAGATAAGGTCAAGTTTTGCTCCTTTTCTAGTAGGTACATTGACATACTGAATGAGCAAATGTTCTTATTGTACCTTATTCTGCTCCTATATCTTATTGTGTTATGGTAATTTGGCCATTGCTGAGGATAATTCAACATCTATCACAGACAATAACTAGTGATGGTGAAATAGTTGCTTTACCTGTTTTGCTGAAGTGTTTTGCTTTCGTTGTCACAATTAACTTGTTTCCCATCAACGGATATCTCCTGCATTTCACATTAATATTTCCTCAATCGCTAATATTAATATCCACTTCCATCACAAATAGCACAGCAGATAAAAGCTGAAAACCAAGAGATTCTTCAAAATGGGGCCCCTACTTGATTTTTTTTTGCATTTGTTCTTGAGAACACCACTCTGCTGGTATTGCTGGCTAGGTTGGCATTTATTGCCATCTCTACCTGCCTGGAGAAGATTGAGCAGAGCTGTTTTCTTGGAATGTTGCAATCCATTGGGTGTAGGCCTATCCACAATGATATCAGGATGGGAGTTCCTGGAATTTAACCCAGCAACACTGAAAGAATGAGGTTACAGTTCCACGTCAGAATGTGGCTTGAAGGGGAACTTGCAGGTGATGGTGCTTCCATGCATCTTCTGCCCTTTTCCTTCTAATTGGCAGAGGGGCATGTTTGGAAGGTGCTGTCAAAGGAGTCTTGGTGATGTGCTGCAATATATCCCAACAGTGGTATACACTGCTGTCACTGTGCAATAGTGGTGGAAGTAATGTTTATGCCAGGTGGTGGATGGAGTGTCAGTCAAGTGGGTTGCTTTGTCTTGGTTAGTGTTGAGCTTCTTGAGTGTTGTTGGAGTTCTACTCACCCTGCCAAGTGGAGAATATCCTGTCAAACCTCTGACTTGTGCCTAGTAGGTGATGAGCAGGGATTGGGGAGACAGTGAGTGAATTACTCGACACAGAATTCCCAGCAACTTATATGTTATTGTAACCACAACATTAATGTGGCTGATCCAGTTCAGTATCTGGTTACTGTTGATCATGAGGACGTCAGCGATGGTAATGCCATGCATTGTCAAGGGGTGATGGTTAGATTTTCTCTTGTGGAGGTTGTTCATTGTAAGACAGATGGGTGGTACAAATGTTACTTGCTAAAATCAGCCAGAAGCTATTCAGGACTTCTGCATTTGGATTGAAATTTTGGTAGACTTTTTTTCATTAAATTGTTCACTATGTTGGTAAAATCATTTGACGAAACTGAGAATACCAACTCCTGACCTTGAAACAAGTACAAATGCATGAACAAATCACCTGTGACTCAGTATTGAATCAAAAGATTTTTTGTGGCCCCAAGGTCCCGTACTTCCCGCGGGAGCCTGTGCCCCACAAACTGAGCCGCCTCTGGAATTTTAATTTTGTTTCCTTCCAGGGAGTAAAAAGAAGGGCCCTACATAGACTGCTGCTGCACACCGTCCACCTCTTCTCCCTCATCCACCGTCCAGACATGCCTTGGCGTGCCCATTTGCCACCGGGCGGTGGGGATCCCCAGTGGAGGGCTCTCTACGCGGGAGTCCTCCCCCTTTCTCTCGGGGATCTGGGGTGGAGGGTGCTGCACGCAGCAGTCCCCTGCAACCGCAGATTGCGGTGGTCCACGGACTCCCAGCCCAACTGCTTGTTCTGTGGCGCCGTGGAGTCCGTGGACCACGTGTATATTGGGTGTGGGCGTTTGCACTCACTTTTTGATTTCCTTAAAAACCTTCTCCTCTGTTTTTGGCTGCACTTCAGTCCCTCCACCAACACCCTGGAGTTGTTCAGGGAGAGGTGGGTGCCGCAGGGAATGGAGTGCATTATTTCCCCCTCCAATCTATTTTGATTTAGTCCCTACTCTCCCCTTCACTTTTTGATCACACAGCATTGCCCTTTGATGTGAAGGGCAGTGTTTGTCACTGGCCACTCGGGTGTTTTCCTGTCTTCCTGGTGGTGGAAACTGAATAAAGATTTGTGCACCTTGTGTCTTTCACTGTGTATCACACCTGCACACACACACCATGGGTGCTGGGGAAAAAATAAGCACTACCGCAGTTAGGCGGTAGTGTGGGGAAAAAAGGAAGAAAAAAGGAAAAAAAATCAAAAGATTTTGTGTTCAAATCCAGCTCAATATTTGAGTTGAGGCTGACATTGCAATACAGTACCGAGGGAATATTGGTAGTGCCACATTCCAGATGCTCTTTTGGACATAAAAAATCTCTAGTCTGCGCTGGAAGTACCAAAAGTAAAGAACCTAGTCCTGGACAATCTCTCAATCAACGTCTCTAAACTGTCTGGTCATTAACATGTTGCTGTTGTGGGAGCATGTTGTGTCCAATTTGGCTGTCACATTTTTAACGATTCACCATTGACTACCCTTCAAATATATTTGATTGGCTGTAAAGCACTTGGAGACATCCAATGGTTGCGAGAGGTGCTATATAAATGAAAGGTGTATTCTGACATTAACTAGCAAAGTTTTTTTTATTCGTTCATGAGAGGTGGGCATCACTGGTCAGACCAGCATTTATTGTCCACTCCTAATTACCCCATAAGGCAGTTAAATGTCAACCACATTGCTGTGTCTCTGGACTCACAGGTAGGCCAGCCTGGCAGATTTCCTTCCATACAGGGAGCCAGTTCCAACAATTGACAAAAGTCTCATGGTCACCATTTGTTTCTTAATTCTAGACTTTCATTGGATTCAGTTCCCACTATCTACCATACCAGGATTTGAAACTACATGCCCAGAATCTGTGTCGATGTGTTAAAAGTCCAGTGATTGTGCCATTGGGCCATCACTTCCCCGAAATGTGAGGCCTCTCATATACAAAGTCAAAATAGTCAAGACAAATGTTGCAGACAAATATATTAACCCTTGACATTCTGTGGCATAACAGCAAATCCATAATTTCTGAACAATTTCTGAACATTTGTGCATGAAATGTACTTTAATTGAACTTTGCAACTGCCTTGTGAAACTTTGTAACTCGATTAGCTCCATTCTTGAAGTGGGAAATCTCATGTCACTTTGTCAGAAATCTGTGTTACAACACCATTCTGGTATGTGAAAATTATGCAATGATCTGTTCGTGAATGTAATTGTGTGATCACCTCGGTCAATTACCTCATTTTCCAATTCAAAAGCCATTGTCTGTGAGAAATTTACCACAAAAATAATGGACGCCGAGAAATTCTAATACACAGTTCTTTCAGCATGCAGGGGAAAGGGAGGCTGAAGAGTCTTCTATGACTTGTGTGATAGCCATGCCTGGTCTGCATTACAAATGTGGCCCACATTGAATTGATTCAGGATTCTTGTGGTTGTTCTGTTTGAAACAGGCTGGAGACCGATTGCCTGCAATTTGGGGTCTTACTCCTGTGCAAAGCATGCAGCATTTCTCAGCATCTAGTGAGGTCATTCTCTCCTGATACTATCTGCTGAGTATTTCCAACAAATTCTGATTTATTTAGGCTTTTTAATGATCTTCTATCCTCGATTTGGAATTCATCTGAGCTGACTAAATTTCAAAATTCAAAATATCAATTGATTAGATTCCCTACAGTGCCGAAACAGACCCTTCGGCCCAACAAGTCCACACCAACCTTCTGAAGAGTAACACACCCAGACCCACTCACCGACTAATGCACCTATCACTATGGGCAATTTAGCATGGCCAACTCACCTAACCCACACATCTTTGGATTGTGGGAGGAAACCCACGCAGACACAGGGAGAATGTGCAAACTCCACGCAGACAGTTGCCCGAGGCTGGAATTGAACCCGGGTCCCTGGCGCTGCGAGGCAGCAGTGCTAACCACTGAGCCATTTTGCTGCCCTTATTGGTTAATTGTTTGTCCAATTTTCTAACATTTACACAATGTAGCCCTAGAAGAACTATCCAGAGTGTTATTTAGTCGCATTTAATGAAGCTAATCTCCAAACCACTGCTCACATTGGCACAAAACTGAATATGTGAGGACCCTGACTCTCGGAGATGAGAACTGCCAGCATAGAGAAGAGCCAAAGGTTTTATCCCAGCATAGCTAATGGTACCTGAGAGACTTCTTTAATATTATTATTCAGTGGATGCTGTTACATGCTCATATGCAGTCATCAATTGTCGTGTGAACTGACCTATACCTCACAGATACGTCAACAGCTCGAGTTTTACTTTGACAAAGCATTCCAGAATTTAAGCAATATTACTGAGACAGTGCAATATTGAAATTCTCATAAACAAAAACAGATGTTGTTGTGAAAGCTCAGCAGTTCTGGCAGCATCTGTAAAGAGAAATCAAAGGTAACGTTTTGGGTCCGATGACCATTTCTCAGTTAACCTTGATTTCTCTTCACGGATGCCACCAGAACTGCTGAGCTTTCCCAGCAACTTCCGTTTTTGTTTCTGATTTACAGGATCCCAGTTCTTTTGTTTTTTATTGAAAAATCTCTTAATTCTTTCATCAGCCTCTTATTAAAAATTCTAATGTGTATTTGAAATCTGTTCCAATCAAAGGCCATTTGTCACATCACTGGTAAGTGTGAAAGGCACTTAAATTGTTTGAGTGTAACAAAGGAATCTAGAATCTTGCCAATTTGTTGCCAAAAAGAAACCTGTTAAGCTCAGAAATTGAGAGACTTGTCTTCCACTTTTCTACATTTGGTTGGTGGTAACTGTTTTACCTGTTGAGGAATGTTTTAATACTATAACTTTCATGTTAAAGTAACATATCCTGTGAGTTGAACTTAGCATTTAAGTCACTTATATCTGCGATTTATATTTCTTCCTTCAGTAAGTGTCAATATGTTGCATCTTCGTCTAGTAGAATAGAGGTTATGTTTTTCTATATAGCGAGTTCTTAATGACAGATGTTATACTCTTGTCAAGATTCTTGGGAAAATGTTTATCCTTTCACAATCACAGTTGATGAAGTACTTTTGAAGTGTCTTCCCTTTTGTGAAATAGAAAATGAGGTAGCAATCTGTGCACAGCAAGATCCCACAAAGAGAACTGCGATCAAAACCAGGGAAGCTAGTTTTAGTGATGAAGGTTGTGGGATGGAAGTTGAAATGCCCCTGATCTATACGTGAATAATGCTGCAGGATGCATATTCCCACTTGAGAGGGCAGCCAATTGGGTAGAAAAGAGTATAAATCTTCCGATAATGGCTGTATCTCTCCGTTTATAGTGTTTCCAGCTCCCTGACCTCCCCTCCTTTGCCACCACCCTATTAAGAAAAGCCAAAGTGTTTGTTAAATTCTGCTCAAGTCACTGATATTGTGAAAAGAAATATAACATGCAGAACAAAATGTTAAATCTGCTCATTATCTGGTAGATACACTAAATACACATTAGGGGATCCAACAGATGTGTTTATGGATATGGACTTTAGCGGCTTGATGCAACAAGGAGCAAGAGCAATTCTGAAGTACTACATCCCCAGCAGAGAGGATGAGATGGTTGAAAATACCATGGACTCAATTGTCTGACTTATGCTTAACTGCAAGCAGGATTCTCTTCTGGGAGAACGAGTCTGTAAAATTGTTCCAGAAGTCTTATGAATGGGTCATGTTGTAGGATCCATGAGTTATTTTTCTGCTCAAGTATAACATTCAATGTGCCAATTTTAATCATTACGGGTTGCATTTAACTTCCTTCCCCCTTATTGTAACTGAGTTCTTCCTTATTTGCAGAAAAGAGAAGCTCAAATATATGACCAACAATAGGATTGGCTTCTTTCTGAACCATAAATATTGTGAAGTGGTGAACTCAGGTTGTTTAAAAGGACATTTTACCCTTACATTCAGTGCGACTGCTCCAAGGGCGGGGAGTCTGATAACATATGAATATTCTGTATATTACTAAAACTCCTTTTTGTAAGGATTCACTGCTGATTTTTCTAAATGCTGGGGTATTTAAAATACTTTCCATTTCAAAAATCCCCCAGTTTCAGCAGCGAACGCCTTCAAGTCATGGTTAAAAGCCAAGAAAAGCTCATTCTGCTCTGTCCCAACAATGTGCCTCAGCCTTGGTTTCCACAAAATACCCCTGCTGCGACACTAATGTATTTTCCACAGCATCAACACTGTGGCCTCTTTGAGTGAGTTTGCCAGTTTTGTGGTAGACTACTGTTCAATACAATGGAAACTTCACTTTTAAAATAACTGCTTAGAGTGAGCTGTGAGTTGGGGTCAGTGCCTTGTGTTGATATGAAAAGCTCAAAGTTTTCAAAATCAATGCACGAATGCACACGTTGAGGATCAGACGCTATTCTTTGCTGTATCTCACAATTTATGCGTGTACAGATATGGGACATTTTTAAACTTTCTGCTGTCGATTGCTACCATTTGGACAGGATGGAAATTACAGTGATCAATAGTAGTAAGAACCACAATGAGAAAGGAAGTTTGAACAACTAGCCACAGCCAAGTTATGCATCCATGTTCCAAATGGGCCGAAGTTCCTTTTTAATTGCTTGCTCAGAGGACGCGGACATTACAGGCAAGGTCAACGTATACATAGAATAGAATAGAATACCTACAGTGTGGAAACAGGCCATTTGGCCCAACAAGTGCACACTGACCCTCTGAAGAATAACCCACCCAGACTCATTCCCCTACCCTATACTTTACATTTCCCCTGACTAATGCTTCACCTGTAATTGCCCGTGAGAAGATGCTAGTGCACTCTGTATATAATATGAGGCTGTAATGACATCTGGAGCTGCGCAACATTGACACTGACAGAATTCAAACTGAACATTGACGAACAAATAATTTTTAAGAGTAAGACGGACAGTACTTTTCCATCACTTTGCTGGTAATTAAGAGTGAGTTGTTAGGGCAGTAATTGGTTAGATTGGAGCTCTCCTGCTTCATTGAGAATAGGAGATACCTGGGCAATTTTATACTCTAGCAGAAAGTTGCCAATGTTGTTGCACCTTAAATAAGAAAGGAAAGATGAAGAAAAGTAAATGTTTAGAGAAGAAATTATGAAGCTTAGGACTTTAATAGCTGGTACCACTGACCACTACTAGTAGACAAAGTAAATTGAGGTGCTCGAGAGGCCACAGTTGGAGGAGCACAGAGATCTCAGAGAGTGGTAGGGCAGGAGGAAGCTACAAATAAGGTGGGATTGAGAGGTCAAAGGCTTTTCACATAAATATGAGAATTTTATATTTGAAGTTAAATGTAGACCAGTCAGCACATAGGCCGTGGGAAAATGGGACTTGATACGAACTGGGTTATAAACAGTGGAGCTGTGGATTAGTTTCATTTATAGATAATATCCTGGTCAGGGCTGTGTCAATAACTGAGTCCATTCTGGAGGATGTCACATTTGAAAGGTTCTATCTGTATCTGTGCTCCATCCTGTAAGATCAGATTTAAATCTTAGTTTCACATTTCTAAATCTCTGACACCTACTTGCTTCAAAACAGAAACTGGGAAATGTGACTAACTAAAAAGCTATTTTGTTTAAAACCCAACAGTCAAACCTAAATTATCAATCAACAATCTGCATTTCCAGATCTACTCATGATTAAAAATTCAGCTACTTTTTAAACAATTTAGCAGAATAACAACTTCTTTATTTAAAGGCAAATTTAACAAAAGTCCATATGCTCTACTTATGGATTACTTTCCATTCATTGTCAGTGTATTCCTGTTCAGATTAAATTGGTCCTTTTTAACTGTAATCAAATGGTCTGAGACCAAATTGCAGGCTTTCATCTTTGTTGCAAAGTGCATAAAATTGACTAACAGACACTGCTTTTGTTAGGCTTTTAAAATTAACTTTCCTGAGCTATTTTATGAAGTCTAAAAGTGGCACGGCTCTTGCAACAGATTTTGTTTGATGTTAGGGTAGAGCAGGTCAACTAAGTGCTTTCCAGAGAGAACCAGAATTGCTCTATTATCTAGCAACATTTCACAGAGATTTCACTGTTCCAGCAGCTCTCTTATGCGTGTCACAGGAAAGTGATCAAAGATTGCAGGAAAATCCAGGGGTGAAGAATGACATTTCTGATTGTGATCTGGGAGCAGTACCATATAAACTAGAAAGTAAGCTACTGAATGATCCACTTTTGACAAATGTGACAATCCCAGACCTCTCTATGATATATCTGTTCTCTGTGTGAAAGTGTACTGTTTTTGTAGTTCTTTAAAATCTTTGACATTGCCTGACAATAAATATCAGCAGAAGCGATCAATTTTTCAACATAAGCAGATGATGCAGAGAGGAGATTGATTATGGAGAAATCAGTTACCAGGACAGAAGGTTGCATATAGATTAGATTCCCTACAGTGTGGAAACAGGCCCTTCAGCCCAACAAGTCCACACTGACCCTCTGAAGAGTAACCCAACCAGACCCATTTCCCTCTGACTAATGCACCTAACATTATGGGCAATTTAACATGGCCAATTCACCTGACATGCACATTTTTGGACTGTGGGAGGAAACCGGAGCACCCGGAGGAAACCCATGCAGACACAGAGAGAATGTGCAAACTCCACACAGACAGTTGCCAGAGGCTGGAATCGAGGCTGGGACTCTGGTGTTGTGAGGCAGCAGTGCTAACTACTGAGCCACCAAGCTACCCCAACTGGACGCTACTGGGCAAGAGAGTAAAAAAATGCAAATGGTTAAACTGAAATTTTTAAAATCCAGAAGATATTGAAAATACACAAGAAGTCTAACAGCATCTGTAAAAACAAAGGCTGAGTTAATGTTATGGGTACAGCCACTTTAATAGGGAACAGCAGAAAGATCAAGAGGGCTTATCAGGGTAAAGCATCAAGTTCCATACATACAAAGGATTTGTATAAGAATATCTTCTAATGAGCCCACTAAGAGATTTTATTTCACACCCCTGCAGCAGGTGGGACTTTAACCTAGACCTTCTAATCAAGAGGTAGGGACAGTACCACTGTGGCACAACAGCCCGAGAGGATTTGCACATTGGGAATATGAGAAATTGTTCCAGGTTGTTTGAAATACAAAATTAGTATCAAGTAAATGACCTAGTTAACCAATGTGATGACAGGTAATAAGTGTGAACTCCTGCAAATTGACCCATATTGAGTTCGTTGCCTGTTTTTGGCAGAAAGTGAACAGGAAAGAAATCTGGTGTGTGATAAAATGGGTGGTCAAGTAATTATGAGCTCATTTTAGATTGAAGACAGAAACCTACTTCATCCTGTAGGAGATGATGGTGCATCGGTAAACTTCCTAGGCGAACAATCCAGGGTCCAAGCGAAGGATCCAAGGACTCATGGCATGGAAGCTGTGGATTTAAGTTTAACTAATTGATTTATTTAAATCGTTAACAACAGTGGAATTGTAAGTCAGTCTTGTTAATAGTGACTATTAGCATGTCACTGATTGTTGTTAAAAAACATGTAATTCACTAATATCCTACAGGGAAATAAATCTGCTGTTCTTACCTGGTCTAGCCTAAATATGATCCCATAAAATTAGCAAAATGTCTAGACTCTTAACTATCCTCTGAAATGGTCCAGCAACTCAGTCAGTTCTGGTAAGCCATTAAAAAACATCACTATACGGACTGCAAGAAAGCAGTTCAGCATCACCTTCTCAAAGCTATTAGATATGATCTTAGCAATGATGCTCATATCTAATGGAAGAAAAAGTACAAAGAGAAAGCTGTCTAAACAGAAATTGGCCTGATCAGAGAACAAAATACATATTAAACAGCCATTATTGCATCACATTGAAAGGAACAGTGGAAGCAGGTAATCTGCAGAGAGACAGTGGTCACATGCACAAGTATAATTTTATTATATATTTCAAAGGGCAGTACAGTGTTTTTATAGATTATTCATTCAGTCTTCATATCACTAGCTCCCTACACAACAAGAGATAATGTTGTAGTATAGAATTCTGACAATTGCTGTGTTAACATATTCTAATATTTTGCACCATCTGGTGCTGATTATACTCGGTGTGCATTTGCATTTTCCTTTTTGGCACTGCAAACTAGGTGGTTTGAACAGTGTATAACAAAAAGTGCATAACACATCATTCTGTTGATATTTTTATTTGGTAGTTACCTCATGGGAATGAAAGCAGGGATTAGGCACAGACTTGTTCCATTCAGGTGACTGCCCAGATAAGCTGCATGGGGGCAAATAGTCTGGGACATCCCAAAAGTGCCTTTACATTTCAAACAATGGGGTGGATTCAACATTGTGTGATCAAAACATCCTTTAGTTAACACCATACTTGTTGAATGATTGGTTGAGTTCAGAAAAATATTGACTGGACTACTCTAACTATTCCATACCATTAGATATGGAAAAGACTACTGACTAGCACCCTTCACACCCACATTTTAAATATTTTACAATGTGTTTTGTTGATGAGTTTAGTTTCTTTGGAAACTCGAACAAATGTGAACTGAAGGTACAGAAGAATTTCTGATTGATCGAGTACTTGTTATTGGACAACTTAAGCAGAAATTTGAGGTTTGGAAGTTGGGATTCCTATCTCCGGGCAGTTAATGATGAAAGCTGTAATTCAAATATGTCCTCTCTTGGGTTTGCAGTTTTTAAAAAATGCATTCATGTGATGTGAATGTCACTGCATTGTCCATCTCTATTGGCTTTGGAGTAGATAATGGTGATCTGCCATTTTGAACCACTGCAGTCCATAGTGGTTAGGTCTATCAACAGTGGTGTTAGCAAAGGAGTACCAGGATTTTGACCCAATGACAGTGAAGGAATGGTTACAATATGTTTCTAAGTCAGGATGCTGTGTGTCTCAGAATGGTACTTGAAGCTGATGGTGGTCCCAAGCAACTGCACCCTTGGTCCTTTGAGTTGGTCAAGGATAAACAGGACCCTTCCTGCCAAACAAAAACTGCTCAGTGTCCTGCTTATTATATTGTGGGTATAGTCAATTGATTAACATCTAAAAAAAACAGATCAACTACGGAGGTGAATCTTCAGGGCAATGTGTCATATCCAAGTTTGTGTCTGTCATGTCAGCTCAAAACAGTCGATACAACACAACAAAAAGTGATAGAGAATCACAGTGGTTAAATTCTTCTTTGAAACATTTTTAATACAGTTGTGATTGGACCCAGCAAAGTTTCAGTGAAAGATTGGTAGGAACTGCCTCAGTGGCAAAAACTGCACTTTGCTCCATCTTGGGAATTTTTCCTGGCCCTCTGCCAAAACTACAATAGGAAATTAGGAGAATACCCTTAGACATTGTACTCCTAGATCTGTGAGACCTCACAACACATTTCAGTAAAGCAGTTATTGGAGGTGTGACACTGTTCAGTAACGTAAAAGTCATGTCATGTACTAGCAATAGTATTTAACAATGTACAAGCATAATACCATGGCTTCATTGCAGGGCTTTTGCCATAGAGTCTCACTGGTGTTGGGGAGAGTTTAGAATCTGGTCTCAGCTCCCTGTATCCAAATCACGGGAAGTCTGGTCCTGCAAGGAGGAATATTGACAGGAATGAAGAAACAAGTGTCACTAAAAACAAAAGCCCACTGCAAATCAGTTCCCCATGCTAAACCTCACGAGTTTGGGCTCAGATCCATTCCTTCACCGCTATTCAAACTTATAAAATAACAATAGGGAAGCTGGTTTTCAGCTTCAGAGTGTCTCTCAAAAAACATGGACTGGATCGTTTAGTTAAAAGTGAAGTAGTGCAACTCATTGCCATCTTCAAAAGAAGCAGTCCACAAAGATCTAGTAATCTATGCCTGGATTTCCTTTTTCCTGATGGCACATTCAAATTGGTGACAAGTCAAGGTATCTCCAGGCAGCTTTAGTGATGCCAACTGCATTCATGAATTTTCACAGACAGCGATGCAGGAAATTAAATGAACTTCACTTTTAAACTTAAGTGTTTATGGTAGAAAACTAAATGATTATGTCTGCATTAAGGAAAAAGGTTAAAAAAAGTAATATTAATTTTAAAATTGTTTTAACTCATTTGGAATTCTTGTATCATACTACCGAAATGTGACAAGGTTAGAAGTCATACAATACCAGGTTATAGTCCAACAGGAGAAAGTGAGGGCTGCAGATGCTGGAGATCAGAGCTGAAAATGTGTTGCTGGAAAAGCGCAGCAGGTCAGGCAGCATCCATAGGTTTATTTGAAGTTACAAGCTTTTGGAGTGCTGCTCCTTCATCAGGTGGAAATGTGACATTCCACATTATATGTAATTGGTTGATAATTGCCAGTGATTACGAGCAATTATGAACTGCTTAAATGTAGTTACACTTCACTTACCAAATTGTAACTTGACAGAGAAATCAATAGCCTAAGAGTGAAAATTCTGTCAGCCAATTGACTGCACATTCAGGAAAATTCAAATACAAATCCTTTGGCGGGAGTAAAACCTCTGACAATGACTTCTGCATTTTTCTGCTTCTGTGTAGCCTCCTGAATTCCAATTCCCAGTCAGTTTGAGTGAAATTTTGACAGTGAATACTGACAGCTTACCTCAGCAAAAGACGGAAGATTGCTGCTGTTGTTTTTTTGGCAGTGAGTACTTCGCTGCTTGTGAGTTGAAAATTCTGCTTGAATTTTCCATTCTTTATTGCTGCCTTTTTGTTATAACACTATTTTTGGAGGTGGGGGTGTTTATAGGTTTAACGTTATCATCCAAAGGAAAAGAAAACAATGTGGAGTAATAATTTCAATTTTGTTGATAATGTAAAATTGATTACGATAATGATGTTCATGACTCATGCATATCATTTCTCATTTCCAATAATAACTTAGTTGTTGACACTCTTTGCATTTTTAATAATGGCCACATTAATGTGTTTGCAGAAAAAGCTCTTTTTTTTATAGGAATGAATTTGTTTAAAAAAGGAATGAACAATCCCTTCATATGGAAAACTAAATAAACATGAACATTAATATCATACAAAGTGATTTAAACCTTTCGAGGTTAAAATTTCTGTAGCTTTCTTCATCCATTGTTGTCCAAGTACCTCTTTTATATGTCGATTGGACCTTCAAAGTGATATCCCACTCTTCCACAGTCTTTATCCTTCAAAATGTTTTGTTGTTGGATGTTGTGGAGCTTCTGCAGACTGTCAAAACACTTTCTATTTTCATTTGAGCGTTTGGCGTTTTATTTCTTTTCATCACTTACTTCAGGAGTTGATCTTCTGGCTGCCAGTGCCAGAACCACCTGACATTCGGGACCGATAAAGCCACAGATGTGGACACTGGGGAATAGTACAAATCGAGCCTGAGATCCAATATTAACCAAACTTGGGCAAGTTTAGAAGGATCTGGCCAAAGCTAGATTTGCAAGGTTTGGACTGAACTCGGGGTTTTTTTTTTAATTTCTCTTCTCTCCCAGTGGTGAAGTGGAAACTTGGAGTCAAGCCAAGAGTTCACTTTGTCGCTGGAGCTAATGGAGAGAACTGCGCTTTTAACAGTTTGAGCTTGTTTCTGCTTCTTGAGGGGAGTGGCCACTTGCTGCTGTGGATGAATTCATTTCATTTCCATGCAGATCACTTGTTGGAAACGTCCCCATTTTCAGACAGGTGTACATGCAAAATTCAAATCTCTGGGCAATTAGATCATGTGATTTACTTAGTAGTTAAAGCGTGTGGTGTAAAGTCAGAAGTAAAGGGAGAGAGTAGGGCAGCAAAGGCAAAAGAAATGAGGTAGTCCATATTTTGTCATGATTGAATGTCTCAAAGTGGAAGCGGGAAACCTGTCAACGTTTTAAAGTCCAGAGGGGTTTAATGCACTGTCTCAGACTGAATCTGACAGACTGCCAATTCAGCTATTCTGGAGGCCCCACATCCGCCCAGACTGTCAGAATCCACCCTTGAGCAGACAACACATCTCTGTTTGCATGACACATCAGAGATAAGAGGGAAGTTCTCAAGACAGCCCAGCTGAAGCAATGTGTTAAATACATTGACATCATTGGGCTCGATTACGTGGTTGCATGTGTTGACTGGTGTAAACAGGCAGGCCAGGATTTTGCGGGTGCCACCTACAACAGGATGAGGCAGGACAAAATAACAAAACAAGCTGCTCCAAATTACTCTCTTTTTCAGAGCTTCTTAATTCTCAATAGAAACCAGTATTGAATTTTGCTATTATTGTACATTATTCTTTCAGAATTTTCTTTCCTTCAATTTTTTCATAGAATCGTAATAGCGGGGATGTTGGCCATTTGGCCCATCAAGTCCACACTGACTGTCCAGACAGCATTCCTCCCAGACCCAGCCCATCCCTGTAACCCTACATTTCCCATGGCTAATCCACCCAGCCAGCACATCCCTAAACACTAAGGGCAATTTAGCATAGCCAATCCACTCAGCTTGCACACCTGCGAGTAAACCCACAGGAAGAATGTGCAAACTTCATACACTCAGTCGCCCGAGGCTGGGATCGAACCTGGGTTCCTGATGCTGTTAGGCAGCAGCGCGAGCCACTGAACCACCATGCGTCCCTTTTTTTTCCAATTCATTCATGGGATGTGAGTGTCATTGGTTGGTCCATTGTTTATTGCCTATCCCTAGTTGCCTTTGAGAAGATGAAAGTGAGCTGCCTTCTTAAACCAGTGCAGTCCATGGTAGACCCCGGTGTGGAAAAGTTCCAAAGGATTTGGAAAACACTTTTATTTGAAAAGGGAAGGAGAGAAAAACACGGAGAGCTGTAGGCCAGTTTGCTTAACATCTGTTGCTGGAAAAATATTAGTCTATTAGGTAATAGCAGAGCATTTAGAAATACAGAATAAGAACAAGCAGAGCTTGAGATTTTCATGAATGGGTAAACCCACAATGTGTTTAGGGAAGAGTTTCCAGGATTTTGATGCAGTGACAGTGAAAGGATAGTGAGATATTTCCAAGTTAGGATGGTAAGTGGGTCAGAGAGGAACTTACAGGTGGTTGTGTTCCCAAGTATCTGCAGCCCCTGTGCTTTTAGTAGTATTTGCGTATTTCAAAGGTGCTTTCTAAGAAGGCTCAGTGAGTTCCTGTCGTGGACAGTGCACACTGTAGCCACTGAGTATTGGTGGTGGAGGGAATGATAGTTTGTGGACACGTTGTCAATCAAGCGGGCTGCTTCATCCTGCATGGCGGCAAATTTCTTGTGTGTTTTTGGAGCTGCACTCATCCAAACAAATGGGGAATATTCCATCACACAGCACAATCGAAGGCAAACTCTTTTATTGGAAAAATGAAGGGATCTGTATCCCATTCCAATAACTGTTCATCAGAACATGCATTACATTAACACAATGCTGTATTAGGCAACTGGCTACTTGCACTGTCAGGAAAGATTGAACCAACTAATGAATGATATTTGAGAGTGATATGATCACTAAACAGCAATATTGGTATGTCACAAGAATACAATCATCAGATAGCAGTCCTCGCACTGACCAGCAAAAAAAATCACTGGGACAGAAATAAAATCAATCAACAGTCCGAACTTATTTTTTAACAAGAAATAAACCAGAATTGAAATCATGCAACTGTGTGGAAAGACTGAACAGGATTGTGCTTTTCCTCCTCTGAAGAACAAGGGGGCGGCATGGTGGCACAGTGGTTAGCACTGCTGCCTCACAGCGCCTGAGACCTGGGTTCAATTCCTGCCTCAGGCGACTGACTGTGTGGAGTTTGCACATTCTCCCCGTGTCTGCGTGGGTTTCCTCCGGGTGCTCCGGTTTCCTCCCACAGTCCAAAGATGTGCAGGGTCAGGTGAATTGGCCATACTAAATTGCCCGTAGTGTTAGGTAAGGGGTAAATGTAGGGGTATGGGTGGGTTTCGCTTCGGCGGGTCGGTGTGGACTTGTTGGGCCGAAGGGCCTGTTTCCACACTGTAATATAATCTAATCTAATCTAATCTAACACAAGGTTAAAGAGGTATTAGAATTTTTTAAAAAATTAAGCAGAGTTAGATGTGAACTTTACACTAGTCAGGATACCCAGCATTAGGGTTATAAATCGTAGATAGTTGCTACTAAGTTTAATGAAGAATCCAGGAGAAACCTGTTTTACCCAAAAAAGTGGTGAGAATTCATGATGACATGGACTATTTGAAGTGAATAAAGGCTAATTCTAATTCTAAGAATGGCATCGATGCATTTAAAGTTAACGAGATATCAACATGAGGGAAAAGGAGTAGTCAAATTTAATTAGAAGAAATAGGACCTGAAGGAGTTTTGTGTGTTACACAAATATCAGTATGGGCCATTTGGATGAACTGAGCTGTTTCTTTGATGCAGTTTTCAATTTAGATAAGTTTTATTTGAGATTATTCAGATATTTGGTGAATGGGTCAGAAATTGACATCCCATTCTAAAATTCAAACAGTAAACAACTTGAAAAACCTTCTCAACCAATCACCAGATAAATACTAGCTACTCCCTACCAGGAAAACCTTAGATTTAACTGTTTCCACAAAACAGCCGATGATCACATGCATCCTTCAATCAGAATTGAGTGCTGGATATGCTTACAGCCGCAAACATAAATGTAATTGTATTCTGAGTGAGAAACCCAAGAAAACACGTTATACTTTGTGTTTTATATGTGTGTGTGTGTGTGTGTGCATTTCCACATTTATTTTAAATTCAGTAACTTAGTGTTCATTTTCTTTATTACATCGCCCCTTTTGTTTTTATTTAATGTGTCCAGGTAAATTCCATGCTTTTTTTTTAAACAGCAAAAACAAATTAATCAAATTAATCTGAGTTGACAGCACATAAAGTGATTCTAGGCAAAACCATAAATTAGAATGTGATTTGGGGTTGATGATGCACTCCAATTCTTGTGGAACCCTCTGGTTATGCAAGGCTTCGAGTGTACTAATGGATATGTTGTTGCTCCCTCTCCAAGGGAGAAGCATAGACATCACTGTGAAATTCAATCAGGCCAGCTGACCCCTTTAATCTTCTATGTTTTTTGGCTAGTCTAGTCAGGCCCAATGCAGACCCAGAAGAGGACCTTTGCCTTGCTTGGCCCATTCTCTCCCAGAAGGTCAAAACTCAGGGCATGTGGGGCTGAAGTGCAAACAAATTTTGAGCAGCAGCCACCTCAGAGAGTGAAAAAGGAGCCACAATCTAAAACACGTTGTCTATGTATGGAACACCATCCTCAAGACCACAAGACGTACGAGCAACCTGGGAGTCCAGGAGGCGATCTTAAACTTCTATAGATGGGACTGTTGCATGCCACACCCTGACTCTGCTAAACCCAGATGTAGGATGAATTGCCAAAGCACTTTCCTTGCCATTTTAACACAGTCATTAACTTATTAAGATAAAAGAAGCAAGTTTATGACTTTGTTAAAGGATTAACCCTTGGGGGATGGGCTTTGACCAGTGTTTTACTTGACAAAATAGACCAACGCTAAAAATATTTCTGGGGCAGTAACAAGCAGCTTGTCTTGAGTTTGTTCTAAGTGGAGATGGAGAAATAGGTTCTAATCAACTGGGTTTAAGTATAAATGTTTAAATTAAGGAAAAGGTTAAGTGACATACTATGAGAAATCTGTTATTTTCTGTCTGATGATTAACAGTGAGATGGTTGTTTAGTTTATGCTGGCAGTCATGTTAACTGCTATCTGCTAATATTTGTGTCTCAGGAAACCACAAAAAGGCTGATTTTCCTTTGTTATTTTTAGGTTAAAAAAACTCTTTTAGAAAAGACTTAGCCACGTGCACTCTTGTGTGACTTGTATTAAATATGAACCTGATTCCAAGGAAAAGGTTTACATTGGAAGGAGAAATGTGCAGGGCAATGCCTCAGTTTTGGTTCAGCAAATGGAACATAATGACCTTCTGTGATAAGGACGACCTGTTTGTGCAACTTAGATTCACCTACCTGGCCCTGGCACTGAGCAATCAGGATTGTGGAGGCACTATAAGGCTGGCACCAGTGCCACTTTCGCATCAATATCACAAAGAAACCATAGTCATCCAATGACAGGTCAGCTTTAACAGGTAAAATCCATTTCTCTGAATTTTAATATAAAAGCAGAAGCTGGGATGTCAGTAGATGAAATAGAACACTGAAAATTACTTTGGCACAGAGCCTCCAGGAATTGAGGGATTTTGATGTTCAACAGTAGCTTATTAATCCAAAGGGTTAGGCCTGTTTTACAATTTGTGTCACACATAGGTGGATTCCATTGACAGAAGCTAAAAAGTCCTTTAGGGAAGTTACTACGTGGAAACAATGAAATGGGAAATTCTAGCTTTAGATTTTGTTACAGAACGATAATGCTGTTCAGCAAAACCTCAATAAAGACCACAGTCCCAGCAACAATGATTGGTATTGCCTCACCCTCTCTGAATGAAAGTTATAACACACATGGGTTGGGGAGTAGGGATTGATTTTGTTAGTCCTCAACCTACGGAGCAGTGATAAAATGCTTCATGTGAAGAAAGTAGAAAGAGGAGATATCAGCAAAATTGGTTTTATATGTTTCAGGTATACTTCCTGTCAATCAACTGGAAGACATTAGTGAACGAGATATGTTTTTGGCAACAATCAGTGATAGTTTCTTGGATCATTATGACCAAAACTGGTTTTACATCTTGTACACTTTGAATTAAAATTCTACAAGTTACCTTGTTCAGATTTGACCTCCCGTCACCACAGCATTAAACTTGGATCTTTGGATTAGTAAACCAATGACTATTTGATTAGGTTAGATTCCCTACAGTATGGAAATAGGCTCTTCGGCCCAACAAGTTCACACCAACCCTCCGAAGAGTAACCGACCCAGATCCATTTCCCTCTGACTAATGCACCTAACACTATGGGTAATGTAGAATGGCCAATTCACCTAACCTGCACATCTTTGGACAGTGGGGGGAAACCAGAGCACCTGGAGGAAACCCACGCAGACACAGGAAGAATGTGCAAACTCCACACAGACAGTTGCCCGAGGCTGGAATCAAACCTGAGTCCCTGGTGCTGTGAGGCAGCAGTGCTAACCACTGAGCCACCGTGCCACCATCATCCCCTACCAACCAAAATGCTTTGTCATGGGTAAAATGAATGCTTTCCTGTAATAATAATCTTGCATTATCTAAATGTAATACAATTGAGGTAGGTGGACTCATATATTACTGTGCCTCATATATTACTGAGAAGTGACCCTGTGGCTTGAATTCATGAAGTAACTAGGCTTATTTGCATATTGATCTCCAAAGGTGACACTGCTCTAAAGGTGATAACAGTTCACAGCCTGAAACTCACCCTCTTGCACTCATTTCGAAATAACGTCTGTGGCTGTGGGCTTTGACTCTTCCCAACAAAACCGTGGCTAACAATATGTATTCCGATCTTCGAAAGGTCTGAAATTTCTTCAAAACCTCCGTCCTCTGTCGGACACTTTCTTCAATCCTTTCAAGTTAACTTTTGTCTCCTTAGATGAGTTTTCCAATACTGTGTCCTGGGTATAAATTAATTCCTGAGCCTTGTTGTGTCTGCTGTAGCTATTGCTTGTGAAGCTTACCTGCAGTGGTGATGTTGTGGCCATAACGGAGACATGGGTTTCACAGGGGCAGGAATGGTTGCTTGATGTTCCAGGTTTTAGAACATTTAAGAAGAACAGGGAGAGTGGAAAAAGAGGAGGGGGTGTAGTATTCTAATCAGAGAGTGCATCACAGCTACAGAAATGAAGGTTGTTGAGGAAGGTTTGTCTACTGAGTCAGTATGGGTGGAAGTTAGGAACAGCAAGGGAACAGCCACTGCATTGGGGGTTTTCTACAGACTACCTAATAGCAGTAGAGAGATTGAAGAACTCATAGGTGAGCAGCTTCTGGAAAAATGCAGAAGTAGCAGTGTTGTTGATATGGGTGATTTCAACTATCCCAACATCGACTGGAACCATTTAAGTGCAGATGGTTTGGATGGAACCGTTTTTGTCAGGTGTGTTCAGGAGGGTTTCCTTATTCAGTATGTAGACAGGCCGACGAGGGGAGAGGCCATTTTGGATTTGGTGATCGGCAATGAGCCAGGATAGGTGTCAGAACTCGCAGTGGGAGAACACTTTGGTGACAGTGATCACAACTGCCTCACAATTACCACAGCCTTGGAGAGGGAAGGGAGCAGTTATCGAGGGAAGATATTTAATTGGGGAAAAGGAAATTATGTTCGCTATCAGACAGGAGTTGGGAAGTACAGACTGGGAGCAATTTTTCCACAGAAAAGGCACAGCAGACATGTGGAGACTATTTATGGAGCAGTTGTTGCGAGTGATGCACGAATTTGTTCCTCTGAGACAGGTGAGAAGGGGTAAGATTAAGGAACCTTGAATGATCAGAACAGAGGAGCTTCTTGTCAAAAGGAAGAAGGCAGCTTATGTAAGGTGGAGAAAGCAAGGATCTAGCACAGCTTTAGAGGATTACAGGCTTGCTAGAAAGGAGCTCAGAAATGGACTGAGGAGAGCCAGGGGCACGATAAAAGCTTAGCAAGAAGGATTATGGAGAACCCAAAGGTTCATACGAGAGGAATAAGAATGATCAGGGAGAAGATAGGGCTGATCAGGGATAGTGGAGGGAACTTGTGTGTGGAGTCTGAGCAGATAGGGGAAGCCCTAAATGAGTCTTTTGCTTTGGTTTTCATCAAGGAAAGGGATCTTGTTGTGAATGAAAACTTTGAGGAGCTTGGATACAGTCTCGACCAGATCAAGATTGATGAAGTTGATGTGCTGGAAATTTTGGAAAACATTAAGATTGATTCGTCCCCAGGGCCAGACCACGTTTATCCTAGGCTGCTCTGGGAAGCGAGAAAGGAGGTTGCTAAGCCGCTGGCAAGGATATTTGCCTCCTCACTCTCCACGGGAGTCGTACTGGAGGATTGGAAGGAGGTGAATGTTGTTCCTCTTTTCAAAAAGGGTAATAGGGAAATCCCTGGCAATTACAGACCAGCCAGTCTTACTTCTGTGGTCAGCAAAGTTTTGGAAAGAATTCTGAGGGATAGGATTTATGATTATTTGAAAAAGCATAGCGTGATCAAAGGCAGTCAGCATGGCTTTGTGAGGGACAGGTCATACCTCACAAATCTTATTGAGTTCTTTGAGGAGGTGACAAGACAGGTTGACGATGGTAGAGCAGTGGATATGTTGTATATGGACTTCAGCAAGGTATTTGATAAGGTTCGCCATGGTAGGCTCATTCATAAAGTCAGGAAGTATGGGAGATTTGGCTATCTGGACTCAGAATTGGCTGGCTGACAGAAGGCAGAGAGTGGTTGTAGATGGAAAGTATTCTGCCTGGAGGTCAGTGTTGAGTGGGGTCCCACAGGACTGTTCTTGGGCCTCTACTCTTTGTAGTTTTTATAAATGACTTGGATGAGAAGGTTGAGGGGTGGGTTAGTAAATTTGCAAATGACACAAAGGTTGGAGGTGCCGTCAATGGTATTGAGGGCTACTGCAGGCTGCAGCGTGACATAGACAGGATGCAGAGCTGGGCTGAGAAATGGCAGATGGAGTTCAACCTGGATAAATGCGAAGTGATGCATTTTGGAAGGTCGAACTCAAATGCTGAATATATGATTAAAGATTCTTGGCAGTGTGGAGGAACAGAGGGATCTGGGTGTGCAATTACATAGATCCCTCAAAGTTGCCACCGAAGTGGATAGGGTTGTGAAGAAAGCATATGGTGTTTTGGCTTTCATTAACAGGGGGATCGAGTTTAAGAGCCGCGAGGTTTTGCTGCAGCTCTACAAGTCCCTGGTGAAACCACACTTGGAATGTTGTGTCCAGTTCTGGTCGCCCTACGATACGAAAGATACAGAGGCTTTGGATAGGGTGCAAAGAAGGTTTTACCAGGATGCTGCCTGGACTGGAGGGCTTGCCTTATGAAGAAAGATTGAATAAGCTCAGACTTTTCTCTCTGGAGAGAAGGAGGAAGAGAGGAGACCTGATCGAGGTATACTAGATAATGAGTGGAATAGATAGAGTCAATAGCCAGAGACCTTTCCCCAGGGCAGGATTGACTGGTATGGGCAGTCATAGTTTGAAGATACTAGGAGGAAGGTATAAAGGAGACATCAGAGATAGGTTCTTCAAGCAGAGAGTTGTGAATGCATGGAATGTGTTGCCAGCGGTGGTGGTGAAAGCAGAGTCGTTGGGGACATTTAAGTGACTGCTGAACATGCACATGGAGAGCAGTGAGTTGCGGGGTGCGTAGGTTAAATATTAGGATTAAACCTCGGCACAACATTGTGGGCCAAAGGGCCCATTCTGTGCTGTACTTTTCTATGTTCTCTATGTTCTATGTTAGTGATGGGATTTTAAACCATTTGTTCTCATGATTACAATTCTTAAAACTAGCTTCATACTCCAGTTAATCATTACTGAGCTGGTATTCCCAGATTATCAGTCTGAAGTATTGGGTTATTAGCCCAATGATATTGTCACTGCTCCACCATCTCCCCTGAATGTCCTGCATTCTGATGTACCTTGAGCCAATGCTCCAGCTTAGCCTCCTCACTGCTATTTGTTTTGCCCTAGATGCTCTAAACAGTTCAGCCCCCAAGTCCTCCTTTCAAAGGAAGCAATCATGTCTTGTTCTAACTCAATCTCTTAATACTAAGAATCAGCCAATGGCTAGTCTCTACACCTCCTCCACAAGTTGAATGTTATTTTTAGCCAGGAGTACTGAAGGCAATTCCAAATCTCTAAAGTGTATGACCTAGGCCAGTTTGCTTTAAAATGGCCATTCTAGACGTGCTTTTGGCTGACTCAGCAACGCAAGTAAGCATTCTATTGACTGGGAGAAGGTGATTTAATTTTTAATTGTCATACTATTATCTCTGAGATCCCTTCCATTTGCTCTCAGTCTGTCTCTTTCTCTCACAGCAACCTGATGAAGGACCAGCACTCCGAAAGCTAGTGATTCAAAATAAATCTACTGGATTATTACCTGGTGTTGTGTGATTTTTAACTTTGTCCACCCCAATCCAACATCAGCACCTCCAAATCAGCGATTATTTCATTTCTCAAAGTTCATTTGGGAAACTGCCTTCTTTATCTTAATTTATTATCTCGATGAAAGTATATTGTCACATTTAACAGCAGTCAGGTTAACAGTTCTGTTTTCATAGTTATAACTAAATTCTGCATTTAGAGCAATCCAGATTTATTCTCAGTTTCCAGAAAGTGGGAATTGAAAAGTCCAAAATCCTTCAATCATTAGTTCATGCCACATAGCCTCCAAAATCCAGTCCTTCTTTCCAGTGTGCAGTATCATCTCCTTTCTAGTCAGGACTGAATTTCACCTGTTGACATGTTCCCCTTGTGCAGATTTATCCAGCCCCCTCTTGCAGATCCATAGTTGTTTCACCAAACTCAATGGCTTTTCTCAGTCTTCAAACTGATTTACGTTACAATCTTTTGATTTAAAAAGAGATGCCAAACATAAGTTCCATAATGACTTTAAAGAAGAGCTTTTGAAAAACAGAAATGGAAAAAATAAAGCCTGCCATTGCTAGTTTTTTGATTGGTTCAAATGTTTTAGGTGTTCAGTTTGCTGGCTATTCTCCTTGCTGATGTTAACATCTGGCTGTGTCAATAAAAGTCGAATCTTATATTTTTGACTGTAAGTGTGAACTGTTTAATATCCATAAGTTCAATTCTAAAGCAACAGACTTTCAGAAATTTGCTAAGATTTTATTGGAAATCTGTAGTTTAGCACGAACACCAGATTCCACCCTTCCCTTCTGGATCCTCTCCATGTCCTGAAGCTACCATTCCAATGAGGAAGAAACTAACTCCTTTTGTTAAATCAACCTACTCAGGCATGGATCAGGTGGGACTAGAACCTGGGCCGCTTAGCTCAGGGATCGGGACACTACCGCTGCACAAGAACCCTAAAACACCCAACTCTTTTTAATAAGGAGAAGTATTAGAAAAACCAACTGAGTGATTTTCCATCACCAAAATCACCATGGCTTTTTTTTTTTGCAAACTACTAATCACCACCAGTAAAGAAGAACTCAACCCTTAGACACAAAGTCCAGTGAATATCATCAGTTGTCGTTCTACTCTTGTTCTTGTTTACCATTAAAAAAACCACAGCATTTCTAACATGATCTCATTCATACTCAGCTACTCTCTCACCTACTCAATCTCGTTCATCAAACTGAAACACCATTCATTCAGAACCCTTAGCTCCTCAGGTGTCCGTAAGCAGGATGCACTCCCAGTCAGGCACAGGTCAGGTGATCTCATGATGTTACATTCTTCTCAGCTCATTGAATATGCATGAACTAATACAATGCCATATCTTAAATGCAGGAAGTTCAGAAGGCCATAGGGAACTGTTCGTCATTCACTCACCCACCCTCCCCTGGAGATATTAGGAGAGGTAACGGCCTTGTGATATTATTGATAGACTATTAATCCAGAAACACAGTTAATGATCTGGGAACCTGAGTTTGATTATTACCATGGTAGAGAATGGAATTTATTTTCAATAAAAATCTTGAATTAAAAGTCTAAATGATGACCATGAAACCATTGTTGATTGTTGGAAAAGCTCATCCCCTTTAGGGAGGAAAACTGTATCTCTAAATATGACTCCAGACCTACAGCAACATGGTTGACTCTTCACTGCCCTCTGGGCAATTAGGGATGGGCAATAAATGCCTCCCTAGCCAGTGAAATACTGTGAGTGAATAAAACAAAAAACAAGTCAGAAAATAGTTCCATAATTTGGTGATATGTCTGAAGACATTATCCCATGAGCCTCTGGGGAAAAGGGAAGTACCGTTACCATCAGATGGCAATAGGAGGCCATCCCAACTGACAAAGGAAGCCTGCATCAAGGTGGTTAGTGCCTGTGTATGGCTCATGAAGCAATGCAATGAGAAGATGAATGAATGTCAGTGAAATTAAGTGTCGTTGTTGTGATGATGCTAATCCTTTAATAAGTTGCTGTTAACCATGGGGTTTTTTTTCCAGAGAGGTTGTAACAGCAGAAATTTGGAAAAGTCAGGCTTTTGATGAGTTTTAGGGCCTATCCCTACCTACTCCATCAATATTACTAAGTGTGAGTTTCCCTTCAGCATAGGGTCCAATACATCATAGGACTTGGTTGTGAAGTTGCTGTATATGTAATGGCTTCGTCGTCACATCCTTAAGATGCAGATTCTTGGGCCAGAGAAGACATTTGCACAGGGTTCACATACTCTAAATCCTAGTCCCCTCCACTTCCCCACACTGTCAGTACTACCACAACCCCAGTGTTGTTGACTGTGAATTTACTTCAGATCAGAGTTGAATAAATTATGGCACTTGGTTCGGATGTTGGTGCTATGAATGGTTAGAGCTTGTTAAACCTTGATGCTACAGTGAGCACTTCATTTCAGCACACAGTCCTTGATGAAGTGCTTGTTCAGCTTGCTTTTCTAATTTCTCCTTCGCTTCACAAACATTTGGGTTTAAGTCATGTAAGTATTCATGCAAACAAACCTTAGACCCCTCCTTTTAATGTTGCACATTAGACTCTGTATTGACCTGACAGTAAAACATGATGCTGGTAAATTTTTCTTTCAATTTCTTCACACTGAATCTTTCTCCAAAACTACACTTTATCCTTGACCTTCATAAGTGTAAACAACAGCACCTTGCAGGATCAGTTACGAATGATACTTTTATGAGACGGATGTACTGGGCAGTCTGCATCCTTTACAGTATAACAGTCGGAGCAAAGAAACACCTTGTTAATGTAGGAACCATGCTACTGAAGAAGTGTATACTCACCACAGCCTCCAGAAGAAGACTGCCTTATGAGAGGTACACACCTCAAGTACTTGGAGTTGGGTTTGGAAACACAAATACTTCTTGCTTTTAACCAACTTGACTGCACCCGTGAATATAATTTCAATGGGCTTTGGTGTTAATGGGTATTCAAGCAGTTACATATAGTTACATATTTGCTCTGCGTCACTATTTCCCAGACAGTATGGCAGATCATCGTGAATAGAAGATTTTCTGACTATCATGATCTGGAAGGTGGACTTAATACTGAAATATTATGAATTAGAACTTTAACCCAATGCTCAGGATATGAATGATGGCCTCCAACCCTATATAGTTCCTGTCTCAGCTTTCAAAAGATTTCATCTACTGTGTTCATAAAGTAAGGAATCTGCATCTTATATGAATATTAAGACAGAAATAAGTTTGGACATGAGTAGTACAATAACTAGGGGCAGTAAGGATGGATACTGCATTTGAAGACTGCTCCACTGCACTCATATACTCCTATGGATGCCAGTAACTTTTCCTGGCATCACTGTCACTCTACGTTTCTTACATGGAAAACCTTCTACAATTCCAATAATTACAGCATGGGACTGACCGAAGTGCTAAGACTGGTGCATTTGTCAATAATATAGAGCAAACTGTAACCAATAGCAAAGCCAGGTTTGCTATCACTGAAGGTCAAAGGCCAGATGACTATAACAGTGGCATCATTGCACCATGATGATCTGCCATACTGTCTGGGAAATAATGGCGCAGATCAAGTATGTAACTTTATTTAGGTTGGTTTTCCATAGCAAAGGGTTTCAGGAAATGACCCATACATACGTTGAGAATGACAGGAAGTTGATCCTCAGTTTATCTAAACAATAATGGAGAGCTGTTGCGAGCTACCATACCCTACTGAACAATTAATGTTGGGATGTTTCAGATAAGCAACCCCACGTGCGGTGGCTCCAGATTAATTTATAAATAATATTGTAACTTACGGTGGTAATTGTTTGCAAGGCCACATCCATGTTGAGAAAACTTGAATTGAACTGATTCCCTACAAGCACCTCTTTTATGCAACTGCTTCAAATGCCTAAAAACAATTACTTCCAATTTTAGTTAGGCAATTTTCAGGCATCCTTGAGTCACAGGATGATGGCTGCCAGCATTGGACACCTTCATTCTTGTTCTCTCCTAGCACTGTGCCTCCAAGGTTTGTGTCACCACCAAGTTGATGCCATTTTGATCCAGCACAGGACAAAAGGGTTAGAGAGCAATTAGCATGTTCTTGCTGCCTGGTGTTCAATGTGTAACTATACTGAGAAATACCCGCGTAATCAATAATCCCTCAGGTAATAATGGCTTGAGCTATTAAGCAGAGGTATCTGTTTTAATTAGTTCCAAGGAATTAAAATTTAAGAATATAAAACGTGAGGGTCCACAAGCAACATTAGTTTGTTTTCTTAGATCAACTGCTTCTGGCTTCAGAAATGTGTCCAGTTTCACCAAGTCAATTTATACAGTCTACCTCAATGGCCTTTTGTGCAACATGGTCGTTCTACAAATCTCATTAACTTCAAAATGAATATTTTATCTTCTTGCTCTTATATTTCTACTTTAGTCTTCTTGTAGTTGGACAGTTCACCATAATGAATAACACATCACAATTAGCTACACCAACTTGCTTGGTACAATTACAGGAGTTCTAAATCTCTGCTTTTGCAATTGAAAGACAATGTGGCTGTGCGTCTAGTATGCAGAACTTTTTCTTCTCTTTAAAATACCACAAGTCATTAAGCATGTGAATGTAATTGAAAACAGCAACAATTTGCATTTATGAAGCACCATAATTGTAGTAAAACATTCAAGAGCTTTACATGGACTTTATGAAGCAAACATTGACTCGTTTTCCAATCTACCGGAAATGTGCAAACATGCACAAACAGTTCTGCTTTTGTTTCTGTTCAATACTGTCCCCAGTATCTTTTTGCTGTGGTATAAAGCCATGTGATTTGTTCACCATGACCGCACCACAATACAGTACTCCATCTAGTGGCTGAGCCAAGAATGGTCAAAGTTGGCTGTTGACCAATGGCAACCGACTCTAGTGATGGGCAACACAATTGACTTGAAACTGATGCTCTCGAGCAATGAAGTCTTCATTCTTGTGCTGCCCGGCCATCAGTGAGAAATGCCCTGAACTGGCTTCCCAAAAAAAGCCTCTTACTTCCTCCAACAGAATTAGAGTATTAGTTCATTCTAACCGGAGAAGGACCATGGACCATAAGATCAACAGAATGAGACCATTCAGCCTATTGAGTTTGCTCCGCCATTCGATAATGGCTGATATGTTTCTCAACATCTGCCTCATTCTTCTGCCTCTTCCCCATAACCCTTGATACCTTTACTAATCAAGAACCCATCTATCTCTGACTCAAGCCACACTTGGCCTCCACAGCCCTCTGCAGCAATGAGTTCCACACTCTGGCTGAAGAAATTCCTCCTCCTCATCTCAGTTTTAAATAGTCGTTCCTCACCCTGAGGCTGTACCCTCATGTTCTAGTTCCTTCTCTTAGTGGAAACATTTTCTTCATGTCCATTCTATCCAACCCTCTCAGTATTCCGTAAATTTCAATGATGTTGCAACTTCATCCTTCTAAACTCCATTGAGTAAGACCCAGAGTCCTCAACTGCTCCTCATATGACATGCCCTTGATCCCCAATGATCATTCTTGTAAACTTCCTCTGGATCCCCCTCCAAGGCCAGCACATTCTTCCTTCGATATAAAGCTCAAAACTGCTCACAATACTCCAAATGTGGTCTGACCAGAGCCTTATACAGCCTTAGTGGCACATCTCTGCTTTTGTATTCTAGCCCTTTGAAATGATTGTGAACATTGAGTTTGCCTTCCTAACTGCCAGGTGAACCTGCATGTTAATCTTAAGAGAATCCTGAACTAGGATTCCCAAATCCCTTTGTGCTAGAGATTTCTGAAGCCTTTCCCCATTTTAAAAGTAATTTACATCTGTACTCTTCCTACCAAAATGCATAACCTCACACTTCCCCACACCGTATTCCATCTACCACGTGTTTGCCCACTCACCTAGCCAGCCAAGTCCATCTGCAGCCTCTCCACTTCCTCAACACTATCTGCCCCTCCACCTGTCTTTGTGTTACTTGCAAACCTCACAACAATGCCCTCAGTTCCTTTATCAAGCTCATTAATGTATAACATGAATAGCTTTGACTGTTCAAACTAAGTTTCAACAGTGGCTTCTGAAAACTGTGAATGGAAATTCCATTTAACATCAAAATAATTATCCAAAATCTGTTTTATAGAAGTGAGAAAGATTTGATGAGGATAAATTTTTAGTTAGACCACAAATGGAGAACTTTGAGCAGTTGTAGGAAACACATGTTCAGCAGCATATATTAGCCTTTGAGGACTGCAATGTAGTCTGCATCATGAGGAGAAATTTCACAAATAATGGTTATAGTTCCTGGCATTTATAATATTGGTGGATATTTGGTAGAAGTTTATAAGACACTAAATATAGCAGAAAGGGTAGGCAGAAATGATTTCTGCTGGCTGGGCAATTGACAAATACGGGCATTGTCTAAAAAGTTGGAGATCCTTCAGGAGTAAAAGGTGCTATGATATTGTGGGGACAGGTGAATCATTTCACCTCTTTTCAATCCTTTAGTTTGGCTAAAGCAAAGATTTTCATTCTTTTTAGCTCATAACTGTGTTCCACTTTAAATAAAAAGCAGCACAATGCAAGGTGAAGGAGCTAATTACAAGGTTTTCTTGAGGAGAAAAGAAAAGATTTTTGTTGCTTACCTGAGAAAAAAAAGTTAAATGTAGCATCAAACTTCCACAAACATGGATATTACGCTTGTAAGGAAAAGGATGTCTATTTCATAAAGGAAAATCATGAATAGGTAATTTTCCTGTAGTTCTTGAGATGTTAGCTTTTAGTCTGAGAACATAGTTGTTTTGTTGATGACTTGTGTTTTCAACAGCAGCAAACATTGTAGAATCCTTGAGTTCTGATTCAATGGATAATTCTGGTCGCTTTATCATCAGACACTGTTTACCAGAGGCTGAGAGAAAACTCAGTAAGAGAGAGTAAAGATTTTGAACTCTGTTTTGCAAACAGCAATTGATGCTTGATTATTTGTACATTTTCATGAACCTACAATATTGAGAGATATTGGCCGAAGCTGGCCATCTGGAATTAGATTGCAGATGAGCTGTAATTTCATTGAATGGTGGACCTGGCAAGAGGGTATGAATGGTCTTCTCCTGTTCCTATGATTAACTAAACAAGGTCAAGGCTAAAGCTAATTGCAGTATTTTGAGATTCATGTTGTCATGAACAGAATGTACATTGTCTCTTACTATCCAAGATAAGTGTGGAAAACAGTAAGCCCTTTCTTACTTTGATGATTTATTCTTATATGTTTGCCCTTCTTAAATGTATTTGATGCTTTAAAGTTGAATTGTGGATATTATTATGATAAGGGTAAAATTAACTATTAAATTGCAACTTCCATGATTTGACTTTTGCAACTGGGACTTTATGTGGACAAAAGTGGCTTTGAAGAAAAGAAAAACAGACTTAAAATGAGCATGGTGATCGATTGACCAGGTTCAGCTAAGCTTCATGGAGCCATCAACAAACAAGACCCAGTCTGCACTGAAATTAGTGTGTCAGATCTATATTTCTGATATGCCACCATTGTAAAATTTTCAGATATTGGGATGAAAGACTCATTGTAGATTATCCAGCTTGAAAAAATCAATTAAGACAACAGGAAAATATACAATAGGACCACAGCTTTTGGGAAAAGCAGAGGAAAAATTGATTTGCAACAGCAGAATTGGAAGACTCTCTCTCCCCAGTTTTCTCTCAGCCTCTGGTAAACATTGTCTGATGATAAAGCGACCAGAATTATCCATTGAATAAGAACTCAAGGATTCTACAATGTTTGCTGCTGTTGAAAACACAAGTCAATAATTATGATCTCCGATTAAGAGCTAACATCTCCAGAACTACAAGAAAATTACCTATTCATGATTTTCCTTTATGAAATAGACATCCTTTTCCTTACAAGCTATATACTCATGTTTGTGGGAGTTTGATGCTACATTTTACTCTTTTTCTCAGGTAAGCAACAAAAATCTTTTCTTTTCTCCTCAAGAAAACCTTGTAATTGGCTCCTTCACCTTGAATTGTGCTGCTTTTTATTTAAAGTGGAACACAGTTATGAGCTAAAAAGAATGAAAATCTTTGCTATAGCCAAGATAAAGGATTGAAAAGAGATGAAATGATTCACCTCTCCCCACAATATCATAGCACCTTTTAAGTTGAATAGTTCACAGCAGTTAGTGAGATCTTTTGCAGCAGAATATCCAGGAGGATGGTTTTAAGGAGAACTTTGAAAACTAGAACAGGTTAATTACTTTGCCTGCTTCATGTTTAAACAGTTGGTTCTGAGTTTAATTCACAGGCTGGCTGAACTGAAGGCTATTTTAGCTTTGACAGATTTGCCAGAAAAAAAAACACGTAGCTCATTTTAAACAGACAAAAATACAATTGTCTCATCATGGAACTTTTTATGAGTTCAAGATTTTTTCCAGATAAGTTATGGCATTCATGTTGACTCTAGTTAGGTCAGAGAGGCTGCTGTGATAGGTTTGAAAGTTGATAAAAATTATTTTCTTTTCTACCTGCCACCTTTTTGTGTTGGCCCGTCCTTAAAAAAAGAGGAGTTTGAATTCCCCGAGTGACTATGAATGTTCATATTTAGTTAGGTACTTACCTGCGATGTTATACAGTCTGTAGAGCGAATGTCAAAAATCAAAATATTTATGGCGGCCATTTTAATAGCTAGATTGCGTCTAAGCTTTAAATTATTGACTGCAACATCACAATATACTGGCCCTGGCAACAAAATGACAAAACGGTACACTACAAAAGGCAGCAGTTGGCCAATGAAGTCTTCACCAGCTTCTTCTTGTGCAATAATTATACAGTTTTCAAATACAAAGTTCTGTGATTTAAATCTGACTTAGAATTTAGTTTTATCTTGATTACTGGAGTGTGAGCTTTAAGTTAATCTAACTCGTCATGTATTTCAGTGACTAATTACTATATCTTTTAAAAAAAAGGAAGAATTCAACTTAATTTAGTCCTCAGGATATGACTCACAAAAGAACTAATTCATTTTTGGACACAGATACAGATCAGAAACCTACAATTTTTTGAAGGATGCATTAACATTGAGAGTTTGGGAAATGAAGTTATATTCTCACAATGTTGTGGATTACTATGTTTGAATTTATCACAGCTGTCAGAGTTTTTAGATCAGACTGTTGGATATGGTTTGACCTGGAGCCACCCAACTTTAGTGGACTCTTTTGATGAAAATATTTTTTTTTTAAGTTTATGCAGTTACAGAACCTAAACCATTCAAGGAAAAGCCTTAAGTCTTTGTAGTAATATTGATTTAACATATCATGGCGGAAATGGTTCGACTGAGTGTCCTCTTCACTTGCTTTATTGCTAACACTGGGTACCTGTTTAATACAGATAATAAGTTGGTTAAGATTACAATGAATGGACTGGACCTCCAGCTGTTCCACTCATTCTGAGACTCTTACGTAATGAGCGGTGTATATTTCTGAGAGCAAATGTTCGTACAGTGAACGTAAGCAACAGGTTATGCAATAGATTTGTAACTTTGCAAAACCTCAAAAGCAATGACAACTATTTTTTTCAATTTCAAACTGAGTTCTGCGATGTTAATTCCACCATACCAAACCTACTCCAAATTATATCATTATATAGTCAACAATTGGTGAACAGTGAGTTGTTAGAATTTTGAGAGTATCAGTTTTTTTGCAATCTGTGCTGTCTAATTAGCCAGGCTTTCATCATGTTGCTCATCTGGCAGCAATTCATGTTAAAATAAACAAAGTATGATAACAAATGTGCTAAACCTGTTGATATAAATAAAACCTTCAAAGGATTCTTCAAAATAGCTGTAATACAAGAAATGATCAAACAGGATAGTTAAAAGATATAAACTTTAGCAAGACACTAAATGATCTGATCAATATAACAATAAATGTCTTACAATGCCTCTCACAGTATGTCAAAACATACATTGTTTTATAAGGTCAAATATAATGTAGTTCATAAATTATGTGTGCGTGCCTTTGCAGAACTATAAAGTTTAACCATCACTATGTAAACACCAAATGCTGAGTGGCTGATTGCAAAATGCATGATCTGGTTATATACTTTTCCCAATTTTAAGTCATTGTCAAAAATTTACAACTGGCCCCTTTTCTTCAGTGAGTTCCACACTTGTCTGCCAAGAGACTGTAGACACAGCAGTAGACGTTGACCTGTGTTACATCCATTTTATGGTCAGAAAATGGTGGCAAAGGAGATCAAATTTCAGAGATGAACACCCCAATGGCTAGCCACTGCCTGGAATAACAAATAGGTAAGGTCTGCTTGGCAGGAGTCCTCCAATTGTGGCATTAGGCCCAGGACAGTGACAAATCTGAGACGGGTGCCTCTTTGAACTGCCCACAGTAGAGTAGGGATTGCTCAGTTTCCATACAAGCCCAAGGAGGCAGCCCTTAACATCACCTCTGATACTTACATGATGTAGATCCAGGAAGAACTGGAAGCGTCCTCCTATTTCACAGCTCGACCCAAGGCCATATTTTGACTTGTGGGAGTTTGCTGGGCATTAATTGCTTGCTGTGTTTTCTCCAGCAAAACAAAGACAACACTTCAAAAGTAATTTATTGACTGTAAACTGCTTTGTAATAGTAAAATACTCAGGTGTTAACCTTTCTTTTACTGTGTTTTTGTTACCTTGTAAAGCAAACAGATGGGAAATTATGAGCGCTGAAGCAAACATAAATTTGCAGAAATTGCAGTCAATGCAGGACATACGTTAGTGTAAAATTTATGTACACAGGTACAGTGTTGGACTATAGCATGTAAATTATTGAAGCTACACTTAAGAACGTCTGCCTAACAACCTTTGAGCGCATCATCCGCCGTCATTTCCGCTACCTCCAAACAGACCCCACCACCAAGGATATATTTCCCTCCCCTCCCCTATCAGCATTCCGTACGGAACCAACCTTTGAGATGTCCTGATGCTGTGAAAAGTATCTACTGACGGCAAATTATTTCATTCCTTGTTATTGGCCTATAGGGTCTCTTTAGCAGATACTAGTAGAATAGTTAGAACTAAGAAGAAAATGAGGTTGCAGGAAATGGCACCCATCATCCAGGCTGCCCTGCTGAGGTGAAAGACTTCTTAATGTCAACACACACCCTAAACCAACTATAGGTTAGTGCATTCTAGATTCAGATTGATACACACAGGCATGTAGAACTCCTTCTCTTACTTATACCTGTCCTCTTCTTCCAGATATATCCGGAATTGAGGGATTCCTACAGGCAGCCCATGGTATTTCATTCCAGTGGTTCAAAGGGAAGATTCATTGCCTGGCAGAAATAAGGTAAGGTGAAATTCAAATGAATAGTTCTCCATCAGAAAATAACTAATGGAAATAGAGATACTTATCAAGCAAAACTAACTTGTCAATGATTGTACCTTTGAACTGCATTTCATCTTCATGAGATGATGCCGGAAGGCAAGTATGCCTGTTTAGACAGGTGCACATTATCTTTAGAGAGAACGAAATGAAATAACTGGGCACTGGAATTGTGACGAGTTCCCATCATCACTACAAATTAAACTTAGTTGAAGTAAGTCCAGCGCTCAATGAAGTCAACGGGCTTCCTGCTTTATGGGTAAGAAGAAGACTTGTGACAGAGTTAAATAGGCGGCCACAGAGTTTGTGGGCGGCACAGTGGCACAGTGGTAAGCATTGCTGCCTCGCAGTGCCAGAGACCCGGGTTCAATGCCCGCCTCAGGTGACTGACTGTGTGGAGTTTGCACGTTCTCCCCGTGTCTGCGTGGGTTTCCTCCGGGTGCTCCGGTTTCCTCCCACAGTCCAAAGATGTGCAGGTCAGGTGAATTGGCCATGCTAAATTGCCCGTAGTGTTAGGTAAGGGGTAAATGTAGGGGTATGGGTGGGTTACGCTTCGGCGGGTCGGTGTGGACTTGTTGGGCCGAAGGGCCTGTTTCCACACTGTAAAGTAATCTAATCTAAATCAGACTCGAAACATTAACTCTGTCGCTCTCATCACAGATGTTGCCAGACCTGCTGGGCTCAACAATACTTTGTATTTTGATTCACAATTTATGAATTGTGTCTAATCTCTTGCAGTCGTAGTTTATGTGCAACTGTTCTGCTGCTGATCTTAGGTCTATGACTGAGAAATGAGATAATATGCCCATGCTACAAACATCCTTGGATCTGCAGTACGCAATGCTAACCTACATCACTTTGTAAGGTTGACAACGTTTTTTGTTTGCTTTTGTTTTAATATTGAGGGCATGAGTTATTTTATGCATTTATGGGATATGGAGATTGTTGGCTGGCTAGCATTTATTGCCAATCCCCAGTTACCCTTGAGAAGGTGGTGGTGATCTGCCTTCTTGAACCTCTGCAGTCCATTGCCTGTAAGTAGAATCACAATGCTGTTATGGAGGAAGTGCCTAGATTTTGACCCAGTGACACTAAAGGAAATGATGATATATTTCCAAGTCAGGATGGTGAGTGGCTTGGAGGGGACCTTAAAGGAGGTGGCGTTCCCATGTATCTGCTGCAGGTCCTTTCGGACAGCAGTGGCTCTGGGTGTGGTAGCTGCAGTCAAAGGAGCCTTGGTGAGTTTCTGAAGTGCACCTTATAGATGGTACTCCTTGCTACTACTGAGCATTGGTGGTGTTGGACGTGAATGTTTCTGGTCATGTCTATCAGGTGGCTGCTTTGCCCTGAACATTATCAAAGTTCTTGAGTTTTGTTGGAACCTCACTCATCCAGGCAGGTGGGAGTACTTCATTCAAGTGCTAGTTTGTGCGTTGCAGTTCATGAACAGGCTTTGGGGAGTCATGGCAGGATGATAGTGTACAAAGACATATTCAAGAATTCCACAATACCCACTGAACCAAAACTGTGCCACTCCACCTCCTGCCTCACCCTATATCTTAATGTGGTATAAGGTGTAATCATTAGTGAACCAGATGAATTTTCCCCCAGTTATCAACATAGTCATCTTAATTCCAGACCTTTTATTGAATTCAAATGCCATTCTGTGCTGTGGTGGGATTCAAATGCAGGTTCCCAGCACATTAGACAGAAAACAGAAATTGCTGGAAAAGTTCAGCGTCTGTGGAGAAAAATCAGAATTAGTGTTTCAGGCCCACTGACACTTCCTCAGAATGTGTTCTGCTTTCTCTTCACTGCTGCTGCCTGACCTGCTGAATTTTTCCAGCAATTTCTGTTTTTGTTTCTGATTTATAGCATCCACAGTTCTTTCGGCTCCCCAGAACATGACCTAGATTTTTAGGATTAATGGTCTAGTGACATTGCCACTAGGCCATTGTCTCTTTGAAGTTCTAACTCTAAATAGTCTGAGTATTTGAGTAAATTTTAAAACTACAAGACTGCAATTAGTTTCACTTGTAGATTTGTTTAAAAGCCCCACTGCAACATTTGGAGTATTGAAAGTAGACAATGCATTATAGAGCTGACTCTGTAGGAAAGAAATCTTCAGTTTAAAACAAAACAAATTTTACTTGTAATTTTCAATTTTGGAAGAAAAAGAGCTAGATTCCAGTGTCCAAAAATATAACTGAATATATTTAAATCAGAGATCAATATGTTTCTAGCTATTAAACATCGCAAGTGATATGCAGCAGTGTAGGAAAATGGTGTTGAAGTATATTTCAATTTTGGTCTGCTAAATGGCATAGCAGACTCAAGGAGTCAAATGGTCTGCTCATGCTTCTATTGTCTATGCTCCTAAATGCAAGTCACCAGGATCGCAAATAAATCAGAAAACACTAGAAAATCTCAGTGATCAGACAATATCTGCAAAGAGGAAAACTGAGTTACATGCTCCAAATCAACGCTGTTCATCAGTGACCTCTCTAGTATCTCAGCTTAAGACCTACAGCTGGATCCCACATCTGTTTCAGCTGTAACAAACATAAAAGTTGATCTGATATAAAGGTATGTCCAATTTGAAGATGAAACATTCCAGAACAATTATACATTTCATTACAAATTTAAAAATGATGATTTTTCTGCCTTGCAGAGGAACTGAGCAGAAGTTTGAATATCTTCCATCTAACACTTGAACTGTGTGTTTTTTTGAACCTGAACACAGGCAGGTAACCACATTCTTACTAATCATAGTTCTTCCACTATTTGTAGTGGTTAAGGGTGGGTTTTACGAATTGAAACTTGCAGCATGGAGTGTAGAATCCAACACAATGAGAATTTGGTCCTGCAGGTCAGTTGTAAAACAGACAGTGAATTTGTTGTCTTTCCAATTCATCAGGAGAATATATTTGGAAAATCAACCTGAATATTCAAAGTAAAACAGTGAAGTAGTGGAAGCTTTCTTCTTTTAGTCTGCACCCAAGAGAAAACCAAAACGATACAGCACTGATGACACAGTGGAACTTAAAACCACATCATGCCAATGCGCTCTATTGCATACTAATACTCACAACTGTTCTTAATGTTAAATACAATGCCAAGTACTGGTTTTGAGTTTTACAGACCTTGTATAAAGCTTCTGCTTTAAATGATTGGCACAGCACTTTGTGTAGCCACATATTGGAATATTGTGTGAAAGAATTTGCTTGAAAAATGTCCACACCAGTGCAGGGAAACAACAGAGCTCTGGAAAGCTCAGTGCAATTTGAGGGGGATTTAAAAGTCATCTTGTCATGGTGCTAGGTGACCTTGTTACTTCATGGTACCATTGAACATCTATTCATGGGCCTGGGTGACTATTAACTTTCCCATAATCTGTACAGTTAGCTTTTCTTATCTTGCTTTACACCCAAAAACAAGTGGGAAAATGTTATTAGGGCATCGGGATTATCTCAGTTCAATTAACAACAAATAAATGGCTCTGGTTATAAAGAATCACCAAGTCAAACTCTTCCTCTGAGATGTTTTTGATTCCCTTTTTGTGAGAAAGTCACACATTGCAACAGTTCACATTGAAATCAGCAGCTCAGAGCTCCTGGTAGAAGCTCATCACTGTGCATCATGTTTAGCAATGGATGGATGCACATCGTGGAAGGCTTTGAATGAAATCATGGCTGCCACAATATATTACTTTGTAATATTGTTTTAGAGTATGATGGTGGACTAGCCAATGTTTAATTTTCAATGTCTTTTGACTGATATTAGCCAATAATATTCGTATAGACATTGAACTTATTGACATTGAGTAGAAGAGCATGGAACAATTTCTTCTTAAATCAGTTTTCAACACTCATTTCAAGTCGTGAGGTATTTTGCTCCTGACTAGCCAAATTTGCTAAGAATAAGATGTGTACCTATCACTAACCCTTCTGTATAGCACAACATGACACACCAAGACACAACACAACATGCAACTCAACATGACAAGACAACACAATAGTACATGACACAACATGACAGGACATGTCACAACACATGACATGTCACGGTACTACACGATACAACAGGCACAATACATGACAGAGCACAATATGATGTAACAAGTTCGACACAACATGAGACAATGCAACACAACACACCAGCACACAGTGTAATGTGACACACTTTACATCGGGGTTGGCTGAAGTTGAAGAATCTTTTGGTTGGACACAGAGAAAAATATTTATATCATTTCAAAGTTCATGACAGGATAGTCTAAAAATATTTCTGCTTCTGCTTGGTAGACTTTCTTAATACTAATTGAATAAATTTTCTAAATTGACCATGAAATAACTTGTTTACAGACCATTTCATTGTAGAACCCTGCAACTCATTAAGATTGCAATGTCCCTCCAATCCTGACCTCTTGCACACTCTGATTTTCTGAGCTTCATTATTGTTGGCCATGCCATATTTCTTTGCCCCTTAGCTCTATAATGCCTTTTACAAACCTCCTCACCTCTCTCCTCCTTTGAAATGTTACTTGATATTCTTCTGTAGTAAGGCCTATACCTTTGTAATCCACAAGTGAAACACTTATCTTTCCTTTGCTTCCTTTAGATTTTAGCTAATTCAATTCCCCTTCCAGCCAAATTTCCACATTTTACTCAGTCTAACCCTGAAATCATTTAAAGCTCTGCTTCTCCTGTCCTTACACTCACTATGTCTTGTACTCCTCCCACTGTCGTAGTAGATAATGTATTCTGTTTTCAAATTCCTTCATCATGCCAATCGCCTCTAAGCTCCTATAATCCACAACCACCTGAGACATAGGCGGCACGGTGGCACAGTGGTTAGCACTGCTGCCTCACAGCGCCAGAGACCTGGGTTCAATTCCCACCTCAGGCGACTGACTGTGTGGAGTTTGCACATTCTCCCCGTGTCTGCGTGGGTTTCCTCCGGGTGCTCCGGTTTCCTCCCACAGTCACAAAGATGTGCGGGTCAGGTGAATTGGCCATGCTAAATTGCCCGTAGTGTTAGGTTAAAGGGGTAAATGTAGGGGTATGGGTGGGTTGCGCTTCGGCGGGTTGGTGTGGACTTGTTTGTCCGAAGGGCCTGTTTCCACACTGTAAGTAATCTAATCTAAATCTAATCTAATCAAAATTGTACATCAGTGCACCTCTAATTCTAACATCTTGAATCTTCCCGATAACAATCCTTCTGCCATTGGGGGTGGCTGCCACCTTGACTATCATCAGAAAAATCTGGAATCCCCTCCTTAACCTTTCCATCTCACTTTCTTCCCTTCAGTCACTGCTTAAAACTATCCCTTTGATCAAGCTTTTGGTCATCTGCCCTAATATTGCTTTGTGTGACTCAGTTTAAAATATTGCATTACAATGTATTCATGAAGTGCCCTCGGATTTTTTATTATGTTTAAGATTCAATAAAAATAGATGTCATTATTGTTGTTTAGTCCTATTTCTTTAACCAAGCTTTTTGTCCTTGTCCTGATATTGAACTGAAGTTGTCAAGGGGCAAACTTCATTCAAATATCTCTTCTACAAAATGCTGTGGAGCTGTAAAAATACAAATTGTTGATGGTGTCCTTCTTGTTGAGATTCAATTCACAATCTTATAGATTGTGGCACTAACTACACAGGCTTAATAATAAATGCAGCTCCAAGTCATGTGAACGGTGTTAGCTAAGGTGAGAATCATGAAGAGGAAAATAAATTGTCTGCCACATTGTGCACACCTTCCTGCTCAATGATGCAACATTGTTGACAGAGACTGAGGAGCTGCAGGATCTACAAGCAGATGTGAGACTTCCCAGAGGACAAAGAGGATGGGAAAAAAACACGTACAATATCATAATGACTGGAAGACTAGGAAACAGGTGGCAATGACAAGCAAATACATCAAACTTCTTCAATTTGTAAGTAACTTCAATCAACTTTCTTTGAATTCAATACAATTTACATTTTAGTTCTCAAATTATTTTTTTCCTCTTTTCCAGCTTTTTTAAGGAACTGGTAAATGCAGCTCAACAGGACGTGAAAAATATTCCGATAGGAAGTATCATCTCAGTATTCTGGGAAGGCCTGATGTTGAGTCATGAAGTGTTCTGGGAGTTTTAGCTTCTGTCATTCTGCATTGTGGTCCAATTTAGAAGCTGTTGTTGTTTGAAAGCACATCATTAGTATTGCAGAAAGAATAATTAGAAACCAGTGCCTACCACTGAATATATTTCTGTTGATTGTGGGATACAGGAAGGCGGTTTACGACATTAAATCATAAGAGGATGAAGGAAATTGGAAGGCAATCAAGAGTCATTGCTGATTGCTGCTTTGAAAGTTGTGCAGCCTATCTTAGCCCCATTGAATAGGGCTCATACATCTCAGTCCTGTTCATCCTAAGGTTAGTTCACACTGGAATGGCTGGCCCATCAACTAATTTGTCATTTACCTCTTATTTATCAGACACTCCAACTATCAGTTTGACTACAGAGCCTGAAGAAGGGCTAATGCCCGAAACGTCGATTCTCCTGTTCCCTAGATGCTGCCTGACCTGCTGCGCTTTTCCAGCAACACATTTCCATCTACAGAGTCGATAGCCAGTGATCAGGACCCCTGCCCCCTCTAGCTCACTTCTGCAGGATAAACACAGACACGCCAAATAAAAAGACAAGTGCTAATAGCAGTATCCTCTCAACACCTGTCTTCTCTGCTAACGGCTTTGGCAATGCTGGGTTTCACAATGCTGAGCTGCCAATTTTAAAAACCAGTTGTGGCTTTCAAAATAGAATTGGATAAGTACTGGAAAAGAAAAGGTTTGTGGGGAAAGGGCAGGGAATTGAGAGCAGTGGAGTTGCTCTTGTAGAGAGCCGGCACAGACGTGATGGGCTAAAGGGACTGTCTCTACGTCAGAGCCATTTCATATCTATCTATATCCAAAAGCACTCTATTCTAATGCAGGCTGCACAATACAACCAACAAGAAAGAGAGTCTCATGACAGTGTGATGCTGATCCAGTCCATCATTTTCCTCATCTCTTCTGTTCAGGAGAGACAAATTTATGTGTTACTGTTAATAGAATGTGCTGCAGCAAAGACATCATGTTTTATTAATACATGTTAATGCTGTGTAAAGACTTTAAATGGTGTTGCAGTAATTCTAAGACTGTTGTTCTGAATGATCGAACCTGAAAGTAACCAGATTTATGGCAGACACACAGTCATCTCTGCAGCCCACAGGGAATAAAATCACACTGCTATCCCCAAACTACATTTAATATTTATATTGTTTTTCCTGTATTTGAAGGCAAAAACTCTGTCTCCATTTTGCACAGACTATAATCTATGTTGTGTAGAATCATCAGCTAATTCCTCTGATCAGATGACTCCGCCATGATGAGTTTTTTTTAACATTTCCGCAGATGGCAGCAAACCAAAATTAAAGGGCAGATTTATTTGCTTTGTGCATGCACATAAAGGACCCCTTTTGGTGCTAGGATAAGGGGTCAAGAAAGATTGCTGACTGTGATGTAGCCTGTCCATTAATTTTCCTCTACACAGTCTGGCAAGGTGTCGAATAAAACTCAGATACAAGAAGAGGATAAACTGCTATCAGCACTCTTTTTCAACAGGACAAGATTATTCTGTTTGTAGCTACGGCATGACAATTATCCTCAAGAAAAATTAAAATATTTAACTCAATACATTCTCAGGTCCTGTACCATGCTCCAGTACAGGGCCCTATAGGGACTCTGGTGTAAAATTTGAAACAGATATCGAGCAGGTTTTTGTGTTCTGTTTCCTGCTTTTTAATCGACTTTTGATAATGTCTCACGTTTTCCCAGCAGTGTTAATCTCATTCCTATCTCTGGTATTAAAAGAGCTCTCATTCATCAATGCTCGACTCATCAGGAATTAGCCACCATTATTCACAGTTTCCCTTAGTATTGACGTACATGAGAATGTAAAATGGGAGACTTCTATAATGAGTAGTAATCATAATATCACCCTCTTTACATACTTCCAAAATTAAAATAAGCTCCGTCTCCTTCAGCACATTCAGTCCTCTCTCAATTGTCCCAGTGTTAGCTCAGTCACATTTCCATCACTGTGATATGATCATCTTTACAGGAACTTCTGGAAGTTGAACTAATGAGACATCTTGAATCCCAGCAGTGGAGTCTTTGTACCAGAGCCTTGAGAATCATTGAGAGCTTCATAAATACTCAAGAACCTCTGGTTCCCAGAACTGCTGTTTTCCAGTAGCCAGCGTTGTCTCACACACCTCTTCAAAGTAAGAATGACATTTTACAATGGTTAGAAATGTATATAATTGCACTTTTATTCATTTGCACCATATATCTTTTTCTTTTTGTCCACGACTATTGTGTCAGAAGTATGTAGAAATACAATGAATGCTGAAAATCTACTGGAACAATCATTAAAGACATAAAATTAAAGGGCAGCTCAGTGGCTAGCGCTGCTGCCTCACAACACCAGGAACCCGGCTCAATTCCAGCCTTGGGCGACTGTCTGTGTGGAGTTTTCACATACTCCCCGTGTCTGTGTGAATATCTTCTTGGTGCTCTGGTTTCCTCCCACAGTCCAAAGATGTGCAGGTTAGGGTGGATTGGCCATGCTAAATTGCACATAGTGTCCAAGGGTGTGTAGGTTAGGTGGATTAACAATGGAAAATGCAGGGTTAGGGAATAGGGTTGGGGGTGAGTCTGTGTGAGATGCTGTTTGGAGAGTCAGTGTGGACTTTGGGGCTGAATGACCTATTTCCAAGGTATAGGGATTCTATGCATGTGTAGGCTATGTGGATTAGCCATGGGAAATGCTGGGTTACAGGGCTGGGGTGGGTCTGGATGGAATGCTGTTCAGAAGGGGTCAGTGTGGGGTTGATGGGCCAAATGGTCTGCTTCCCTCTTGGAGGGATACTGCGATTCTGTGATAACCAGATCACATATCAGGAGATGGTGAATGTCACAGGCCCATACCTCAATTTATTCATGCAGCTAAATAAGATGTTTTGATGGTGCAGGCGCCAATCTCAACTTCCTGTCATATCATTGGTTGTTTATTAAATGCACTGTTCACAAAACAGCACATTACAAAACTGGCACTTAGTTTTCTTTGTCAGTGGCTATTTAGGTTGCAGTCACCCATTGGCATGGGTTGCAGCAGCAGCTGGGTCTGTTTACTGCAAATATCTAGAACCAGTCAAAATAAATTTAGCAACTGCTCTTCCCGTCAACAATACAAATCTTCATTTGGTCTTGCACTGACATTACATCTTTTTGTGCTAGTAAAAACCCTGAAGGGAACTTGCTTTATGCTTCTACAATTGCAGGCAGTCATCCTTGAAACACAAATTGTTCTCGCCAGCAACAACAGCCACAAAACTGCAAAGTATGAAGGGATGGACAGCAGGGTGATAATGTGACATTAGTTGTTTGTGTAGACCTTTTTAAATGGGTAAATCCAGGGTGTAATACAAATAGAACCCAGTTAGTCACAATCAGACCACACCATGGTGGAGGACTGTTGGATTCAATGCAAGCTCCCATGTTATTGAGCAACATTACTGATTCTGAAGGACTCAGATCAACCAAACAAAGGACATCATAATGGTTAATTCTGCCTTGAGCAAAGTCAAACATGGCACAAGCAAGCAAGACCTTACTGCTGAATGACTCTGACATCTCTGAGAGCTGCTTACACGCATCTTTTGTGGGAAGCGAGCCACTCATTTCTATGAGTCAAATCAAAAGATATTTGGATGGAAAGGGAATATCTTTCATTTCTTGCCCAAATCTACAGGGAAATTAGCCTAAAAACAAAACCCAGATGTAATCAAGATTTGGAGATGCCGGTGTTGGACTGGGGTGTACAAAGTTAAAAATCACACAACACCAGGTTATAGTCCAACAGGTTTAATTGGAAGCACACTAGTTTTCGGAGCGCCACTCCTTCATCAGGTGATAGTGGAGGACACAATTCTAAGGCACAGCATTTATAGCAATAATTTACAGCGTGATGTAACTGAAATCATACATTGAAAAATACCTTGATTGTCTGTTGAGTCTTTCATCTGTTCGAATACCATGATAGTTTCACTTCTTTCATGTGCAAATCACAGAACCTTTTTTTTAAAAGTCACATTCTCAGGTTAGCTGTAACAATGAGTGTTAGCTCGACAATATGTTGAAGGTGTTAGCCCCCTGTGTTCTCTGTCTATGTCATGATTTTTAGATTGATTCTAATCTGAAAAGTGAGATAACAGAGTTTTACATGAATTCATGCAGTTTTTGAGCAAAGTACAATGTAACTTTGCAAGTACAAATTCACCCCATAAAATATATGTGTGCATGTGGGTCTTTGTCTGTTTGCGTATGTGTGTCTGTCTGGGTTGGGGGTTGTGAGTGTGATAGAGAATGTATATGGGCGTGTGCGTAGTGAGTGTAGAGTGTCTTAAGCCTGTGAGGGGGTGTTGTGTGACCTGGTGTTGTGTGATTTTTAACAGATCTAATCAAATCTACTTTATTCAAATAAAGACAATAAATTTCTTGCTAAACCCCAGTTAATTGCAGAAGAACATGAAGCTGTTGATACCACTTCTTCGCCATGTTTTTCCACTAGGGATATATTTCCCTCCCCTTCCCTATCAGCGTTCCGAAAAGACCACTCCCTCCATGACTCCCTCGTCAGGTCTACAACCCCCACCAACCCAACCTCCACTCCCGGCACCTTCCCCTGCAACCGCAAGAAATGCAAAACTTGCGCTCACACCTCCCCCCTTACTTCCCTCCAAGGCCCCAAGGGATCCTTCCATATCCGCCACAAATTCACCTGCACCTCCACACACATCATTTATTGCATCCGCTGCACCCGATGGGGTCTCCTCTCTGTTGGGGAGACAGGCCGCCTACATGCGGAACGTTTCAGAGAACACCTCTGGGACACCCGCACCAACCAACCCAACCACCCCGTGGCTCAACACTTCAACTCCCCCTCTCACTCCACCAAGGACATGCAGGTCCTTGGACTCCTCCATCGCCAGACCATAGCAACATGACGGTTGGAGGAAGAACGCCTCATCT
>NC_057733.1:41497416-41541289 GCF_004010195.1 Chiloscyllium plagiosum | reverse complement strand
CCCCACCTTGTCTCAGTCAAATCCCTCAAACTCAGCACCGCCTTCCTAACCTGCAATTATCTTCCTGACCTCTCCGCCCCCGCCCCTACTCCGGCCTATCACCCTCACCTTGACCTCCTTCCACCTATCGCACTTCCAACGCCCCTCCCCCAAGTCCCTCCTCCCTATCTTTTATCTTAGCCTGCTGGACACACGTTCCTCATTCCTGAAGAAGGGCTCATGCCCAAAACGTCGATTCTCCTGCTCCTTGGATGCTGCCTGACCTGCTGCGCTTTTCCAGCAACACATTTTCAGCTCTGATCTCCAGCATCTGCAGTTCTCACTTTCTCCTTCATTGTAACTTAATGTCAATCTCTTGCCTTTGCCCTGGACATTGTTACTATTTATAAAAATGTCCAATGCCTTCATGAATGCCTCAAACACCACACTTCCAGGCAGTGCATTCCAGACTCTATCCATTCTCTATGTGAAAAAGTTTATTTTTACCTCGCATTTACTTCTTTCATAAAATACTTTAAAACTATGCCGTCCTGTCCTTGTTCTGTCTTGTGCTTGTAAGGAAAATTGCAGGTGTTATTCTGCATAAAAGCAACATTTTGATTTTTAAGCTGGAGTGGGTTCAGGGTGGGCAGGATGCTGCAAGGGTGGGAGCAGAAAGAAGTAACTGCTCATTTCCCATGAGCTCTTGAGACACATACCAGAAGACTTGCCAAGGCATTGCAGCGCTTTTGCTGAGAGTGCGGGGAAGTTTTCTTCCAGTTGCTGTGTATCATCTCCCCTCTGCAATCTACTCATGTAGACATTTCCACAAATACTCTACTAGGTCTTCACAACAGAGCACACCTTTGTCTGCTCTGTGAAGTTGGGTTAAGGGAGTCCTTTGAATCACCAGTTCCAAAGCAATCTATACGACTAACCTGCCAAATTTTATTTGGTAAGATTCTTATGAAGAGTCTACATCTGTGAAATTCACTCTCCTAGGAAGTGGTTTTGGCCAAAACATTATGTTTTTCAAGAAGGAAGTCGATGTAGCCCTTGTGGCTCATGAATACAAGGACATGTGGGCAAGGGTGAGATTAGCTTGGTAATAAGCCGTGATCATATTGAATGGTGGAGCAGGCTTAAAGGATCAAATGGCCTACTCTTGCTACAATCTTCTGTTTCTATGAATCCATACAAATGTAGGTTGATGTACATTGGCAGAGCTAAAACTGCTGCTAGGCCAACTAATGGTGAGATCGGTGGATCATATCAGTTGGAAGGAGTCACTGTTCTCAGTGCTCCCTCGGAGCACCAGTAGTGCAATGGAAGTGGCAAGACTGTCTTCTCAAGAGATGTCAGCACATCCTGCACCCTTCGAATCAGGCTGCTATAGTGCCAACAAGGCTGGGCAACACTGCTCTGGCAGCTACAGATGGGCAGCAACCTGCGATTGGCTCTCACACACTCAAACACCTATCAGACATTGGGTGGGAGCACCTTGAGGGTGCCCACATGAGAAACAACAATCTGGTGCCACGAGGTTATCATCTTGTAGCAGCAAGTGAAGGCAGTAAACACTGTTTGGAAGAAAGCACTAAGGGTTGATCATTTGGGTGAGAAATGAATCAACAACATTTATTGCATATGCACTTTAAAATGGGTGTGACCCTTGCAAAGGCATCAGGAAAGCTTTAGTTTGGTGCTTTAATGTGGGGCATATCTGTTGACCTTGGCTGGGGCAATAAATAACATGACTCAGTGGATCTTCATGTAAGTAAGTTGCCAGTGCCTACCAAGCCTTGCCAATCTGATAAGGAGTGGGCTGGAGGATGATTTTTCTACTGTGCTTGTCAGGGATGTTTCCCAAGAATCACTCACATCTTTCAAAGACCCTGGCAGATCATTTTCGCTAAAGTTTGAAGCGTCCGTGGATTCATCTATTGGCTATTTAGCTCTAAGGGGATAATTAATCCGAAGGTGATACAGAACTTGCCTGTAGGTAAAATGGCTCCTTTTGGAAGTAGAGAATCCGGAAAAATATCTTTTTTTAACTTCGGCTTCACAGTGAAACTTCAGCGAAGGTAAGAATGCTGTCTGCCTTTCCAGATGAGAAGTATGGATGGTGACAAATCTCACTGATGGCTCCTGCAGGTACAGGAGGTCCACATTAACCTTACAAACTGCTACTTTTCCTAGTTTTCAGGATAGCTTCATTGGCCTAAGCCTAAAGGGGCTCAGATATTTACTTTACCTCTCTTGTGCCACTAGAATAGACTTGCAGGAAGTTGATTGATTGCCATAACAGTAGTAACATAGATTATTTGAGAACAGCAGCATGTATTGCTGGAATGGGTAGCTAATTTCCTAATCTGTGAGGTTCAGTTGCAGCTGACATTTTATACCTTTTAGCAGTTTTCTTTTAATCCGTTCCACTGTCTGGAAGTCTGTGATGCTGATTGCAGCATCTCTGTGGATCGGTGTCAAACTCCACATTTAGTAAGTCCCACAGCTCGCTATTCTCTGCAGTGTATCAACAAGTCCAAAGGTCAGCGAATCTTATCCTCCTTGCTGGTGACCCAGTTGGAACTTAAAGGAAGCAAAAGATAAGTCGATTTAAAAAGCGTGCAGCCTAATTAAATAGAAAAAAGAATTGGCTCAGGTTGTGTACAGCTGGTCCTTTGAATTATGTTACTAAATCCAAGCCATGTTTAACTATCAGCTTGAAACATATCATTACAAATATTTACCACAGCAAAATGAGAGTACAGTGCACATATTTCAGATGGAGACCATGTAGCACCATTTAGTGATGTTTTCTTTATTATTCAATTTGCCCTGCATTTTTTTTTCATACCCTGCTTACGATGCAGAATCTCCCAGGGCCACCAGAGATATCTACACAAGTATCACTTGTTCAAAAGTTTCCCTTTCAGCTTTGATTAGCAGGATGAGATCAATCTGTTATGATAAATATGGCAATTGATGTCATTGAATTACAAGTTGATTTTTTTAATGTGAAACCACATTGGTTACGTTCCAGCATGGTGGTCAGAACTGATCCTCTTGATCGTATTTAAAATATTAACATTTGGAAGAATATCCGGTTATAGCATGATCCTGTCTTAAACTGAATCACTGAGCGATGACTATAATGAAAGGTATTATCAGCATTTCCTAGATGTAATATGGCTGTAGTGAATTTGGCTAATCCTTCTTTATAACCTCTGATGTGAATCCAAATAGATGATTGCATTCCTTTATTCAGCCAGGTGCCATTTCAGAGAAAGCAAAACTCATGCCTTCGGGCAACACCTCTCAATTTTAAATCAAACAGAATTTGCAGCATAGAAACAGGCCATTCAGCCCCAACCTGTCCATGCCTGCAGTTATACTCTACATCAGCCTTTTCCCTGACCTATCATATCTAACCTTATCAGCATGATCTGCCCTTTTTTCTTCCCCATTACTTAGCTTAACGATATCCCTCAAGTCTTCCCCTCAGCTATTCCTTTTGTTAGCAAATTGGGATCCTGAGCCTCGCTGGGTTTCTAAATATAAATGTTGTTTTAAAAAAAAAAGCTGTTTCTAGGAACTGCAATACATGAGAAATCAGAGAGCTATGCCAATGAAGTGTGAGAAGTGAAACCAGACAACCCAGAAGCAAACACCAGAGATACAGGTGGCAGCCCTACTCAATCAGGATTAAGCTACTTTGAGACAATGGCGACCTGAGTACCATGAGCATTTTGCAAGGCATGAGCAGCCAACCATTTCACATGATCCTGGCAGTAAAGTGGAACCCAGTAGAAGCTCAGATGTCAGGAAAACAGGGATAAAGCACGTGCAACTACCCAGGGAAAGCAAAGAGATAGGAAGAGCACAAAGCTTACGAATTTTGAAACGTTTTGTAATAAGATTGATACTGACATGGTGCTTTCTTCTCTTTGTTAAGGGTAGAGTCCTCTGGAAAGTCTCCATTTCTGATGTGCTTATATCCTTCAAAAAGCCATGAGGGGTAATTGTTTTACACAGCGAGTGGTTCACATGTGGAATGAACTTCAAAGGGGAAGTGGTGGATGCGGGTACAGTTACAATGTTTAAAAGACATTTAGATAAGCATGTAAGGAATGTTTGGAACGATATTTAGTTTGGGAAAATGGTGGACATGGACTGGTTGGACCGAAGTGTCTGTTTCTGTGCTGTATGACTCTGTGGCTATAAGTTGACATAGGTGCAAAGATCACAGTAAAAGCTGAAAGAAAGCCAGTTCTAAGGAATGGTCATGGGACCTGAAATGTTAACTCTGATTTCTCACCACAGATGCTGTCAGACCTGCTGCGTTGTTTCAGCAATCTCTGTTCTTGTTGCTGATCGCAGTAAAATGGATAATGGCTTGAGGCAATATCCCTACATGTTAAAGTGATGGAGAAGGAATTACTTCTCCTCTGTTGGCAGACTTTATTTCATTGAAAAGAAGATTTCAGTGAAGTTATGAATTGTAATGATGTTTGCAATAACTGTTGGCTGAACCTCCTTTGGCACCATGCTGTTTTATTAATTGCCCTCCATGAAAGGACATACAGCCAAATCCCCAGAAATAAGTCATTATCTGTGCCTCAAAAATCACTTACTGCTGTAGGAAATGTGTGGGTGAAGGAGATCTGAACATTTGCTGGTGGTGTAGTGTTATGATAAATGCATGCCCCAGTGTCCAGTTCATCAAATGTGAGGAACTAGTGGGGACATGCCATAGAGACATTGATTGGTTCAGCATTATGATTAACAAGCATCAACCTTCACGTCACAAAGCAGGAGAACTGTCAGAATCTTGGGGTCCGGAATATCCTTGATAAAGAAGAACAGCAAGCTTAGTGAGAACATCACATAGCAATTCTGTCATGATGAGCCTATCTATTAGATATTACCAAAGCATCGAAAGAAACAAAACCCGAATTCCAAAACTTAGATCTCGAGATTTTTCATCTTCTGAAATGAGATGATTCAATAATGAATCAATCTCCAAAGGCCGGTTTGCTTAAGGAGAAACTCAAAAAATTCGCATATGGTAAAGATTATCAGCTTTCTCCCTGGTTTTAAAGAGAAATGCAGGTACAAAAGGTTTAACATAATGTTGTAAAGTGCTAGATGGCATCAAGGAAGACCAGGTATGTTGTGCTCTCAAGTAACCATCAACTTTGTAAACTTTTTATTGGCAAACATAGCTGTTTACAATGCGAACAGGAAGACTCAGGTTTACACAGCATACTTCTTGACCAACGGTCATTTCAAACTGCGGTACAGTCAGTGAAATACTTCTGAACTGTCATCACTGCTGTCCTGCAGGAACTGCAGTTGCCAATTTGTGCATAATAAGCTCTCACAAACAGAAATATGACAAAGAGAAGATTTTTGTGCGCTATTATTTGAGGAATAAATGTTGGTCAGGACATCAGGGATAAATCCACCCAAACAGATGACAGGGTCTCGGTTTAAAGTTTCCTCTGAAAGATTGCACCTGAAACAATGCAGTGACACATCAGTACTGCACTGGCGTGTCACTGATTCCTGTATTCAAACTCTCAGAGTTGAACCATAAACTTCCAGCTCAGAGATACAGCTGACATTGTGTCCAATGGATATGAAATTGAAGAGCCAGGATATCGAAAATCTAATGAAAGCTGTCCTTGTTAATGATAAGTAGAAGTTCCTTTTCCCACTGAATAGTTAATAATTACCAGTATTTATTCTGTTGCCACTACTAAAAAGAAGGTTGGTCATTATTTGTGGAGGGGTGAATTGAGAGGTTTTGAGTTATTTAACATAACTGCAGAAAACTAGATTGTTTAGTACGAACAAAGTACGCATTCTATATGTAGTGACAAGAAGTAGTCAAATATGAAATGTTCGAATTAATGATATATATAAAATGATTTTCATTTAGTTCCATTCCACATATCAAGAGTAAAACAAGACATTTAACCTAAAAAAGAAAAGTTTACTCTTCTTTTAGCCTTTTGTTCAGTCATAGCTAAAGCTCACCTTCCTATCAACAGAATTTCAAGTCGGTTCAACCAACCTGAAAGTAAGAATTGCTTAATGTGTGTTCTTTTATTTAAAAAAAGTACAAGTAACAAAAAAATTGCACAAAGGCTAACCACAGAGTGAGTAGTTTGTATAGCAAGCTGTACCTCATTTACAAGCAGCACTTGTCTCACTTGAGAAATTAAGGAAGTGCTAAATGTGTCGCTGCACAATCACATTGCCTCATCATTTCTGCCACCAAGGCAAGTTACTGTAAATAACGTGCTGTATACATTTTAAATAAATACACCAGAGCCTCCGGTGTCTGTAGGGAGCTATCTCTTTTCGGAATGTTAAAGGTGAGGACCTTTCCTTTGTGTATAGTGAGGCTTTTATTTTTGCCAAGGGTTCACATACCATTACTGCCCTTAAATTTCAAACAGTTGCTGCGAACTACATAAATCATCCAACACTTTGCCGATCAATAAAGTTTTTACCTGCATTCCTTGGCATCTTTTGACAGATTCACTTCAGACCTGGCATTAAATATTATTATTTTGTGGGCACATCTTTTGGAGAAGAGACTGATCATAATTTTTTCTGATGAACTCTTGAACCAGGCTAGGTAACAGTCTTTCTCTGGAGATTTGTGGCTTTGCGAACCCTTGTATATTTGCTACTGTGCACAGACCCATTTCCAGCAGAATCACTGCATTTACAAGCAAAGGTCAAGCGTTTTGCTTTTTGTTTGTTTGGAGACAAATGGGTATGATTAATTTAAATTACTATCTACTCAAAGAGGTGCAAATGTGAATGGGATGCCCCCTGGAAGATTAATTGTCCTGTAAGGAGCTTGCATAGACAATTTCCACTGTAACTATGAATGTAGAAATTTATTAAATTAGAATTCAGAAAGTGTATATGAACATATGAGTAAAATTCAAAGTTGGTAGAAGGTGCAACACAGTGAGCAGTGTTGTGTGTTTATTAAAAACCAGTTTCTTAATTAGAGGTTTCAAGCAGGGAGGCTGTATTAGGGGAGCTGGCGATACATTGGTAATGTAATTAGACTTGAAATCCCTCCATTCTAGTATTGTTCAAATCCCACCATGGTAGATTATTAAAATTTAAGTTCAATTTTTTAAAAAATGAATCTAATGACAATTATGCCAATTGTTGTAAAAACCCAACATTTCACAAATTTGCCATCATTACCTGGGAGAAAGTGAGGACTGCAGATGCTGGACATCAGAGTTGACAGTGTGGTGCTGAAAAAGCACAGCAGGTCAGGCAGCATCCAAGGAGTAGGAGAGTTGACGTTTCAGGCACAAGCCCTTCATCAGGAACGATGATGAAGGGCTTATGCCCGAAACGTCAATCCTCCTGCTCCTCAGATGCTGCCTGATTTGCTGTGCTTTTCCAGCACCACACTCTCAACTGCCATCATTACCTGGTTTAGTTTGTGACTCCAGACCGACAGAAATGTGGTTGACTCTTAACTGCCATTTGGGCAATTATGGACAATGAATGTGGCAACACCCACATCCCATGATTAAAGAAAAAGGCAGCTGATCTGCTACTATGTTTTAGGCATCCTCTAAACTTTCATTTTAACCCAACATATTAATGTGTTACACGGACAGAAACATTTGGATATCACATTATCCTTAATAGTTAAATAGCAAATGAGGTGGTAATTTCAGGAGAAAGGAGTGGTTACGATGTGAACATTATTACTGCATGGACTACTTGATGTGTAGACCACAGATACATTAAAGGGGGAAGCAGGATAGCTATACTGAGGGATAAAGGAATGTAGGTTGAGTTGGATAATCTAGGGTGGGACTCAACTCATAGAGTCATAGAGGTACATAGCACAGAAACAGATCCTTCGGTCCAACCAGTCCGTGTTGAACATAATCCCAAACTAAGCTAGTCTCACCTGCCTCTCCTACCCCATAACCCTCCAAACCTTTCCTATTCGCATACTTATCCAAATGTCTTTTAAACATTGGTCATTGTACCCACTTCCTTAGGAGGTTCATTCCACACGCGAACCACCCTCTGTGCAAACAATTTGCCCCTCATGTCTTTTTTAAATCTCTCTCCTCCCATCTTAAAAATGTGCCCTCTAGTCTTGAAATCCCCCATCCTAGGGTAAAGACAACTACCATCAACCCTATCTAAGTTGTGGTTCTGTTCGCCGAGCTGGGAATTTGTGTTGCAGACGTTTCGTCCCCTATGTAGGTGACATCCTCAGTGTTTGGGAGCCTCCTGTGAAGCGCTTCTGTGATGTTTCCTCCGGCATTTATAGTGGTTTGAATCTGCCACTTCCGGAAGCGGCAGATTCAAACCACTATAAATGCCGGAGGAAACATCACAGAAGTGCATCCCAGGAGACTCCCATGCACTGAGGATGTCACCTACACAGGGGACGAAACGTCTGCAACGCAAATTCCCAGCTCGGCGAACAGAGCTACAACAACGAACATCCGAGCTACAAATCTTCTCACAAACCTTGAACCCTATCTATACCCGTCATGATTTTATAAACTTTTGTAAGGTCACCTCTTAACCTCCTTCACTCCAGTAAAAGAAGTCCCAACCTATCCAGCCTTTCTTGTAACTCAGACCTTCCATATCTGGCTACATCCTGGTAAATCTCTTCTGAGAGTTCTCCAGCTTAATAATATCCTTGCTGTTACTGTGTAGAGTATAAATATGATATCAACCATTTGGGCCAAATCGCATGTTTCTGTGTCATTAATTATGTGTAATCTGAGAATTCGGCCAGTTGAAACACAGGCTTTTGCCTCCAACTTGATGGGGTTCCAAAATTGAGGTAAATACTGGCAAAGGAAGGCTACAACTTAACATTAGCAGTTTCCATTACAAATGTGGACAGAGGAATTTATAGCGGGGAAGGTTGACAAAAAGGCTTTATAGACAGGAAATGTGTCCAGACATGGGATTTTAATACATTGGAGATAAATGATCTTAAGTCTTAACGTGTTGATTAAAGTAGAGTGTGGGAGGGTGAGTTTACATAATCTGGTCATGTAGCCAAATGTAGCAAACCTCCAACATTGCTCCCATCTTTAGTTTCATAAATATCTTACTTTCTGGACCTTAAAGACAGAATGGAATTTAAATTGTACCACAGATCATTCAGCTTATAGTCTCCCTGAAAGACTATTAAAGACTATTGTTTTGATTGAGTCTAACCTTCTTTTATAGAATTAGGATCATAACCTCTACAGGCTGCATGATTCACCGTTTTCCTTTGGCACATTGGACCTCATTGAAGATCATACTATTTAAAAGGATTCTGGGGATACTAAAAGCATATAAAACAAAATCCTCCTTTTGTTTCTAATCTAGAGTTTAAGATTTGTTATAGCTTTATACTTGGGTTCCGGCTATTTAAACAGAGCTAGATTAGCAAACTGTGGGGCAGAGGCCGGACACTGTACAGTGAATAGCTCACCTCATGACTCCCAAAGTCTCACCACCAACTGCAAGGTACAAGCCAGACGTGTGACTGGATACTCTCTTTTTTGCCCAGACTGGTGCAGTTCCAATGACAGTCAAGAAGCCCAACATCACCCTAACAAAAACTACCTACTTGATTGGCACCACCATCTTCAACTTGAAGTCTGCCTACCATCCACGCACAGAAATAGAGCAGCACACCATCGACATGAAGCACTGCAGCACTTCATCAAGCTGCCTTAGCGTTATTTCCAAATGTATGATCCTTACCACCTAAAAGCAAATTTTAGCAGGACTAATACGCTTAATGGTAAGGTCCTAGGGAGTGTTGCTGAACAAAGAGACCTTGGAGTGCAGGTTCATAGCTCCTTGAAAGTGGAGTCGCAGGTAGATAGGATAGTGAAGAAGGCATTTGGTATGCTTTCTTTTATTGATCAGAGTATTGAGTACAGCAGTTGGGAGGTGATGTTGCGGCTGTACAGGACATTAGTTAGGCCATTGTTAGAATATTGCATGCAGTTGTGGTCTCCTTCCTATCAGAAAGATGTTGTGAAACTTGAAAGGATTCAGAAAAGATTTACAAAGATGTTGCCAGAGTTGGAAGATTTGAGCTATAGGGAGAGGCTAAACAGGCTGTGGCTTTTTTCCCTGGAGTGTCGGAGGCTGAGGGGTGACCTTATAGAGGTTTACAAAATTATGAGGGGCATGGATAGGATAAATAGACAACGTATTTTCCCTGGAGCTGGGGAGTACAGAACTAGACGACATAGGTTTAGGGTGAGAGGGAAAAGATACAAAAGAGATCTATGGGGCAACAGTTTCATGCAGAGGGTGGTACGTGTATGGAATGAGCTGCCAGAGGAAATGGTGGAGGCTGGTACAATTGCAACATTAAAAAGGCATTTGGATGGGTATATGAATAGGAAGGGTTTGGAGGGATATGGGCTGGGTGCTGGCAGGTGGGACTAGATTGGGTTGGCATATCTGGTCGGCATGGACGGGTTGGACCGAAGGGTTTGTTTCCATGCTGTACATCTCTATGACACTATAAGAGCAGAAGGCAAACAGGAACAGCACAACACCACACGTTTCTCACAAATCAACCAGCATCCTGACTTGAAAGATATAACTATTCTCTAATTCTTGTGCAGTCAACTACGTGGAACATACTGTGAGTTAACCTACGTTATATCATCTGCAATGGTTCAAAATAACTGTTCACCATCACTTTCTCAAAGGTAATTAAGCCGGATCATGTCATCAATGATTATATCCTATTGATTAATAAAGAAAACAAAACATCATTTATGTGTCTAAAATATTTGCAGTTTAACATTTTATGTAATTACTAATCAGAGTCTAACTGAGGTTTGAAGTTCTCTACAATTGGCCTCAGTGTTTGAGGGAAGTGACATGCATTTTGTTGCCCAATTCTTCGTTCACCATTAATTTTTCATAACTAAACTCCAAATGTTAGTTACAAAATATTATTGGTGATGCTGGGAAAAATTTAAGTTATTTAAATGATATCCTTCCTCTTTTGTACCATTTGTAAAATGCTTGTAGAGGTCAAAATTCTAGCCTTGATGATAAAGAACTCTTCGCAAGTTTCAGAATATGAATATATTGCTTGATCACAATAGTACACCAATAACTTGTACTAATAGAGGATTTTGAACTTTAATGTTAGAAAGAGATTCACAGGAGTTTTATCAAAATAAATTTACACAAAGATACATAAGGAGATTTAAAGGACAATCCAAAGGTATCACCAAGGTGGCAGGTTTTAAGGAATCTCTGAAAGGAGAGAGAAGCAAACAGATGGAGACAATTAGGGAAGGAATCGAGAGACTACGGTCAAGGTGTCAGAACTTGAAGTTACCACTGAAAGAGTGAATAACATAATGGTTGTGCAAGAGGTCAGAATTGGAGGAGTGCAGAGATTTCAAAGGTTGGAGGAGTTTACATAACACGCATAAATCATAATGTTCGTGGTTGTAAGCCAAGTGTTGGAAAATGGGACTAATGTGAATAGGTCAGTACAGACTCGATGGGTTGAAGGGCCTCTTTGTGCCATATGACTCAGTGACTCTACATTAGAACATAGAACAATACAGCACAGAACAGTCCTTTCGGCCCTAGCTCAGACAAACCTACATACCCTTCAGTTTACTATAATTCAAGTGCCTGTCCAAGAGTCACTTAAATGTCCCATGTATCTGACTCTATTACTATGGCTGGCAGTGTATTCCAATGCACCCACCATTCTCTGTGTAAAGAGTCAAAGTTAGAGTGGTGCTGGAAAAGCACAGCAGGTCAGGCAGCATCCGAGGAGCAGGACAATCGACGTTTCAGAGAGGAGCCCTTTATCAGAAATCACCATTCCTGCCTGAAACGTCAATTTTCGTGCTCCTCGGATGCTGCCTGACCTGCTGTGCTTTTCTAGCACCACTCTAATCTTGACTCTGATCTCCAGCATCTGCAGTCCTCATTTTTGCCTCTCTGTGTAAAGAACCTACCTCTGACATCTCCCCTAAACCTTCCTCCAATCACCTTAAAATTATGTCCCGTCATGATAGACATTTCAGCTGTGAGAAGAAGTCTCTGGCTATCCACTCATCCTTTGCCTCACAACTTCTTGTACACCTCTATCAAGTCACCTCTCATCCTTTTTCGCTCCAACGAGAAAAACCCTAGCTCCCACTACCTTTCATCATAAAGTATGCGCTCCAGTCCAGGCAGCATCCTGGTAAATCTCCTCTGCACCCTCTTGAAAGCTTCCACATCTTTCTTATAATGAGGTGACCAGAACTGAACATAATATTCCAAGTGTGGTCTAACCAGGGCTCTATAGAGCTGCAGCATAACTTCATAGCTCTTAAACTCAATCCCCCTGCTAATGAATGCCAACAACACCATATGCCTTCTGAATAACCATATCAACTTGGTTGGCAAATTTGAGAGATCGATGGACATGGATCCCAAGATCCCTCTGTTCCTCCTGCCATTAACTCTGTATTCTGCATTCAAATTCGACCTTCCAAAATGAATCACTTCACACTTTTCCAGGTTGAACTCTGTCTGCCACTTATCAGCCCAGCTCTGCATTCTGTCAATGTCCCATTGCAACGTACAACAGCCATCCACACTATCCACAAATTCACAACCTCTGTGTCATCAGCAAATTTATTAACGCACCCTTCCACTTCCTCATAATTTATGAAAATCACAAATAGCAGAGGTCCCAGATCCTTGCAGAATACCACTGGTCATCAAGCTCCAGGTTGAATACTTTTCATATACTACCACCCTCTAAGTTCTATGGGCAAGCCAATTCTGTATCCAGAGAGCCAAATTTCCCAGTATCCCATGCCTCCTTACTTTCTGAGTAAGCCTACCATGGGGAACCTTATCAAATGCCTACTACATCGACTGTTCGACCTTCAAAGAATTCAATAAGGCTCGTAAGGCATGACCTGCCCCGCATAAAGCCATGCTGTCTATCTCTAATCAAAGTATACTTTTCCAAATAATCATAAATCCTGTCTCTCAGAATCCTCTCCAATAATTTGCCCAACACTGATGTAAGACTGACTGGTCTATCATTCCCAGAGTTATCCCTATTTCCTTTCTTGAACAAAGGAATAACATTTGCCACCCTCCAACCATCTGGTATTCCTACAGTGGACAGTGAAGACAGAAAGATCATCACCAAAGGCGCAGCAATCTCTTCCCTTGCTTCCCGTAGTAACCTTGGATAGATCTCATCTGGCCCAGGGGTCTTATTTATCTTCATGTTTTTCAAAATTTCCAGCATATCCTCCTTCTTAACATTCACCTGTTTGAGTGTATCTGCCTGTTTCACTCTGTCCTCACCAATGACAAGCTCCCTCTCGCTAGTAAATATGGAAGCAAAGTATTCATTAAGGACCTCCCCTACCTCCTCCAACTCCAGGCACAAGTTGCTTCCGCTATCCCTGATCAGTCCTACCCCCACTTTAGCCATCCTCTTTGTCCTCGTATAAGTGTAGAACACCTTGTGGTTTTCCTTAATCCTACCTACTGAGGCTTTTTCATGCTCCTTTCTAGCTCTCCTAAGTTCATTCTTCAATTCCTTCCTGGATACCTTGCAACCCTTTTCAGCCCTGTCTTATCCTTGCTTCCTGAACCTTACATAAGCTTCCTTCTTCCTTTTGACTAGTTGTTTCACATCCCTGTCATCCAAGGTTCCTTCACCCTCCCATCCCTTCCTTGCCTCAGTGGGACAAACCTATCCAGCACTCACAGCAAGTGCTCCCTAAACAACCTCCACATTTCTGCATTTCCCTGAGAACATCTGTTCTCAATTTATGCTCAACAGTTCCTGCCTAATAGCATTGTAATTCCCCCTCCCCAACTTAAATACTTTCCCATACCGTCTGCTCCTATCCCTCCCCATGACTACAATAAAGGTCAAGGAGTTGTGATCACTACCACTGAAATGCTCTCCCACTGAGAGATCTGACACCTGACCTGGTTCGTTGCCAAATATGGCCTCCCCTCTAGTCAGCTTACCTAAGTATTGAGTTAGGAATCCTTCCTGGAAACACATAACAAAATCTGCTGCATCCAAACTATTTGCACTAAGGAGGTTCCAATCAATATTAGGGAAGTTGATGTCACCCATGACAACAGCCCTGTTACTTCTGCACTTTTCCAAAATCTGCCTCCCAATCTGCTCCTCTGTGTCTCTGTTGCTATTGGAGGTCTATTGAAAACTCCCAATATGGTGACTGCTCCTTTCCTGTTTCTGAATTCCACCCATCCTGGCTCAGTAGACAACCCCCACCCCGGTGACCTCCCTTTCAGCAGTTATGATACCATCCCTGATCAGCACGGCACTCCCCCCCACCACCTCTATTACCTCTGTCCCTATTGATACAAAGATATAAAGACAGGGGGAAGTGAGGCCATGTGAAAACTAGTGTGAGAGATTTAAAATCAAGGCATTGGCAGAATGGGAATCAATTTAACTGAGATAATCCAGTGTTAATGGTTTAAATTGGTTTTAGTGCCAATATTCTACAGAAATAACATTCTGTACATTCTTTGTACGTGGACTGTTTGAGAGAATTAGAGAAACATGCAAAGCTGCACTGAATCCCTTGGAATGAATCTTACCATAAATCAGCAAAGTGTCAATTTTGGCATGTTTCATAGAGGCTTTTTCTCCACAGGTGCCAGTGAGTTATCTCATTTTACCTTCTCTGACCTGCACCGTGCCCTTGTGGCATTCCCGTTCTTTATAATCTCCCACTTCCTGTAAGTGGAAGCACTTTGTGGGCGGCACGGTGGCACAGTGGCACGGTGGCACAGTGGCACGGTGGCACAGTGGTTAGCACTGCTGCCTCACAGCGCTTGAGATCCGGGTTCAATTCCCGCCTCAGGCGACTGACTGTGTGGAGTTTGCACGTTCTCCCCGTGTCTGCGTTGGTTTCCTCTGGGTGCTCCAGTTTCCTCCCACAGTCCAAAGATGTGCAGGTCAGGTGAATTGGCCATGCTAAATTGCCCATAGTGTAAGGTAAGGTGTAAATGTAGGGGTATGGGTGGGTTGCGCTTCGGCGGGGCGGTGTGGACTTGTTGGGCCGAAGGGCCTGTTTCCACACTGTAAGTAATCTAATCAGTAATCTAATCTAATCACTCTCCACTACCACGATCACCTGGGATTGCTGTGGCCAGTGCCATCTTCAAAGCCCAGTCGTGCACCCAGCCAAGTGCTGGCAGTCTGCAGCTGCCCTGCACAGTTGCTGCTAATTGTCCTGGATATCTCGGAAGGAGGGAAATTGCAACTCTGCTTTGCATTGAGGACTTGGAGGTCCTGGTGGATGGCACATGCATACAGTTACTATCCATGGAATATACTTTGAGATGTTGGTGCCCAGTTTCCAGGATGCAGGATTGGAGCATCAAATAATGTGTTGGAGTTGCTAAGTTATGGGACCTTTTGCCCTCAAAGTTGGGATTGCCCAACATTTTCACCAATGAGAACATTGTTCAGTGGCTGTGTAGATTATGCCACTTGCTTCCATTGTCTAAAGTAGCAATAAAGTAATGCCAATTGGCCTCTTAATTGAGGCCACAACCAAAAGTGCAGTCATCAAAGGGTTAATAGACCATCTATATTCAGCAGGTTGGTTCTCTCTGGAAAAGTAGCACCTATGCTATTAAAGCTCCGTCTGATCCCATCAGCACCATCACCCCATCCTTTCTACTCTTTTTAATGACTTCAAAAAGAACAACTTTTGAATGTGCCTCTCGTGCTAAAGAATGCTGGAAAACCAGTCTTTCCTCCAAAATATTTATGTATCTGTCATTTGCAAATGTCCAATGATTGAATGAATGCTGAAGGCTTTGAATGGCTTAAGTGCATTCATAAGAATACAATTCTGCAAAAGAAATATTTTAAATATCATACTGTTGTCTCATTCCCCCATCCTATCGTGAATAAAGCTGCTTCTCATTAGAGCAATAAAATCATTTCAGAGTCATGCTGCATAAAATATTTCTTGCACTTACATTTTGCACCTTTCAGTTTATTTTACTGGCTGAATGAAGACAATCAAAGTTTTGAATTCCATGTTATTGGGCTTCAAGCCCAATTTCTTCCCTTCTATTTTAAGTTTACATTCACACGATAATCTCTCGGGATAAATTGTTCAAATGCATTTCATGCAGTTGGAGTGGGATCTTCAGGTACATTGAGTTTCTGTTTTGAGACTGTTTATTTGGTGGACCCAGCAGAGGTGAGGAATCTAGCTTCACTCTTGTAACTGGAGATGCTGTCAAATGCTGATGGGACCAGATGGAGCTTTATTCGTGGTTTGGCTCCGCATAGAATTTCTCATTAAGATAAATGGTGTTGAACTGGGCAGGAATCTGCCTGAAGGAAATTAGAATGTGCATAATTTCACAAAACATTCCAATGGTGGTCCACTGTCATAAAGAAGTTCTTTTACAATGAGCTAAAAATTCCTGCATGCAAATGCAGACTGAACTTCATGACTCAGATCCCTATATGGCAACAGTAGCAAAGAGTCCACTATTATCTTCACAGAAATAAAAGTTGGAAATCTATCTAGAAAAATGCTAAAAGCAGCTTCATTTTCCATGGCAACTGCAATAAGTCACTGATTTTTTTTTTCTCTCTGGCCCAACTGTAAGTGGTCCAAATTTGGATTCAGCTTTAGCTTGTCCCATTAAGAATGAATTGCAACATGCTGGCAAATTGGGATAAAAATTGTCTCCTGCCAGTCCATGTCAGTATCAGCCACATCCTTCAATATCTTTCCTGTCATCACCATGCGTACAATAACAAAAAAGAAATATTTAACATTATATTGTTGTATAGTGCTAGTAGCTGGCTCTTGGCAGATAAGCAATGGAAATAGTGGTGACTGACTGGCTGCATACTTCTTCTCTGACAAACTGGACAATTGTTTGTTTTCAGTTGGTGTCCTGTGCCTTTCAAGTTCCCATTACCTGGGGGAGTTTCTGCATGCATTTGCCTCATGATGTGGTGGCAGGAATGCAAAAAAAAATACATAGAAACTTCCCTTCGTTCTTCTCTGATGCAGTCCCTCAGGAGTGAAGGTGACCAGCTCCCACTCTGAGGTTGTGAGGTGGTTCTGATGCTCAATCTGCAGACGCTACCTCAAGCCAGCTATCACGTGCTTGCATCCTTGTATGGGTGTGTTGTCACAGGTTTGCAAGCTCCCTCCAACATCCCAACTTCGCACACTCCCTGTGAAGAATCTTGATGTGTTTGCTGCCTTCCTGAATACACCTTCTGCATTCTGATCGGTCACAAGCCAGGAACATCCATGAACTGGCAGCAACCTTTTAGAGATCTCTTCTACGTGTCCCTTGAACTGTTTTCTCTTCCTGGATGTATTTGGGCCTATCCAAGCTCAAAATAGAGCAGTTAATTTTGGAGATTGTTGCCAGGTAGGCAAATGACATATCCGCACAACAAAGTTGGTTTTGACCCATTAGCTCCTCAAAGCTGGGTGGGTTGGTCTGTGAGGATACTCTGCAGATGGCATTTTACACCACTGGACTTGGAGGACCCTGCAAAAGCACAACAAGGGCACGTCCTGACTGCTTTCAGAAATTTGCTGTAATTTGTCCCAGCCTCTGAAGCACAGGGGAGCATGGGAATCAGTGCTGCCTGGTAAACCATGATATAGTTTTGTGTTTGAGATCCTGATTCTCAAATATTCTTGCCCTCAGTTGACTGAAGGCAAATCTTGCACATTGTAAAGGATAATTAATTGTCATCTCAAGTAAGATCCCAAAATATGAAAGATGCTTCACATTTTTCAGGAACTTGCCTGGACTTAGTAGGACTTCAGGATCTAATAAAGTCACAGCATCATAGAGATGTACAGCATGGAAACAGACCCTTCAGTCCAACTCGTCCATGCCAACTAGATATCCTAACCTAATCTCGTTCCGTTTGCCAGTACTTGGCCCATATCCCTCTGAACCTTCCTATTCTTATAGCCATCCAGATCCCTTTTAAATGTTGTAATTGTACCAGCCTCCAACACTTCCTTGGCAGCTCATTCCATGCACGCACCACCCTCTGTGTGAAAAAATTGCCTCTTAGGTTTTTCCATTTTTCTCCTCTCATCCTAAACCTATGCCCTCTAGTTCTGCACTCCCCTATTCCAGGGAAAAGACCTTGTCTATTTATTCTATCCATGCCCCCCATGATTTTATAAACCCCTACAAGGTCACCCCTCAGCTTCCGACACACCTGGGAAAACAGCCCCAGCCTATTAAGCCTTTTCCTAAAGCTCAAATCCTCCAAGCCTGGCAACATCCATTTCCACACTGTAGGGAATCTAATCTAAATCTTTTCTGAACCTTTTCAAGTTTGACAACATCCTTACGAGAGGCAGGAGAACAGGATTGCATGCAATATTCTAATCAATGTCCTGTACAGCCGCAATATGACCTCAAAACTCATGTACTCAATACACTGACCAATAAAGGAAAGTATACCAAACACCTTCTTCACTATCACTATCGATCTGCGACTCCACTTTCAGCAAACTGTGAACCTGCACTCCAAGGTCTCCTTGTTCAGTAACACGCTCCAGGACCTTACCATTAAGTGTATAAGTCCTGCCCTGATTTACTTTTTCCAAAATGCAGCATCTCACATTTATCTAAGTTAAACTCCATCTGCCACTCCTCAGTCCATTGGCCCATCTGATCAAGATCCCATTGTACTCTGAGGTAACCTTCTTCACTGTCCACTACACCTCCAATTTTGGTGTCATCTGCAAACTTACTAACTATACCTCCTATGTTCACATCCAAATCATTTATGTGAAAAATAGTGGACCCAGCACTGACCCTTGTGGCACACCACTGCTTACAAGCATCCATTCTGAAAAGCAACCCTTCCCCGTAACCGTCTGTCTTCTACCTTTTCATGTTGTTGTTACAAATTTAAAGATTGATAGGTTTTGGGATTTTTGTTTTATTTAGTGTCAAATGTAGGAATGAAAATGATCATGTGACCTGCTTTGAATCCTCCTGACATCACGCTTGGTACGTTGATGTTAAAGATCAAAGGATGAGGGAGCTGTACCTGGGAAGGAGCTCTGAGATGTTCATAGCTGTAAACAATAGTCTAAACAACTGTTCCAACAATGGGTGCTCTGTTGGTGTTAATGTTGAAGGGAAGTGTTACAAATATCAGGTTTTGCAGATGGTCATACTTTAAACAGTCTATTTAATTCCAAATTAGAATTATGTTGGATGTGTCAAGGATAACTAATAAACATTTCTACCTTGATCTGAAGTTGATGTGATTCATGTTGGCTTGGAGATGGATTTTGAGAAGGGTATCATCCACAGGAAGTCAATCTAGGACCAGGGTACAGGTTTTCCTAATGGCATCACCGAACCTCAGAGAGGGACAATTTTCAAGGATTAAAGGATGAAGCAAAGCAAAGGGATCGAGACAGTAAACCTCTGGTTCATCATGCAGAAAGCAGATGGAAGTTTGTGCTTATACTGTTGAAGCCAAGTTTGTGAGTATTTCAAGGAGGCTGGCAGATTCACCTTGACTTGGCTAGAGGCAAAAATCTTTAATTTGCCCTCATTATGAAAGTTAATAGTTATGTGGTATTTATTACTGAAACTACCTTTTGATCCAAAACTCAATATTAATGGATTCTAAATTCCCCAGATGTCATAAGGGGATTTTAATTCATACTATTATTGCAGGTCTCTGAATTTCCAATAACTCTGCTACTTTTCCCTGATAATTTCTCAATTAAACTTACACACAGTTTTTTGGTCAAACATCAATGTGATATTATCCATAAGACCATTGCTGCACACACGGCACAACTTTTACGTTTGACAATTGTAGCAAATAAATTACGTTATGTCCTTAGTGTGCTAAGTATATTTCCTCACAGCTTGTTTTAAGAATTAAATAGAGGAAGTAAATCCATTTATGCATCAAATATGCTTTTTCTGGGGATTAACATAATTTGCCTCAAAGGAAGGAACTTATAAATGAAGTCCAAATTATGAGACAATTAATTTCGAAACACTTGCAAAATGTTCAACATGCTTGTGACGTAAATGTAAAACTGATGCTACAAAGATGTTTAAAATGTGAAGCAGACCTGAATGGTGTAAACACTGAAAATTGAGATCTTTTTATCGCAGAATCATACAATTGTGCAATGATATAGCACAGAAGGAGGTCATTTGGCTTAACATGCCTTAATGGCAGATCTTTCCTTTTAACAGGAAAACTTTGCAGTAATATAGTGCCTTTCATCTCCTCAGTCTGTCACAAATAACTTTGTAGTCAATTGATTATACTTTGAAGGGTAATCACTGTTTCACACACAAAAGATCTCAGAAAGACTAAATGAGGTGAACGATTATGGAATTTATTTTGGTGAGGTTAAATAATGGATGAATGTTGACCAGAAGTAGACCCTGTGTTATTTGAATAGTCTCATGAGAACAATTCGATCCATCTCCTGAGGCAGGTCAAACACTAGAAATTACATGTGGTTACAAAATAGAGCTTCTATTATGATTCCAGCTGATGGTAATATTGAATAAGTCAGATTCCAGAATTGAAATCTGGCTTGATAGGGCAAAACACTAATTACTTTTCAGTTTGGTTACCATTGTGGTTGGTCACGAAACATATTCTCAAGAGGCTGTCAATGTACTTTTAACAAAAGAACATAGTTTTATGACACAAAAGAACAAAAAAAATGACCATTTGAAAAGATCTTATCATCACCAGCAAAGGATAGATTCAATCTTTTATCCCAGCAATATCCTTTAGAGAATTCAACCCCATTTTACTCCAATCTTCATTTTAAAACTTGTTTTTACTATTACCATTAAACACTAACTTTGAACATGTTGAGGCTGATCAACAGCACATCTGCTGGTATGGACCTTATGTGCTGAACTTAAGCTGTTTGTGACCTCTGGCCTCTCCATCAGTCTCTGGTTACATTTTAGCAATTATCTCATGAGGTAACTTGGCTGGTCATTTCGATTAAGTCATATGATTTTGAGAAAAGCTGACAAAAATACGAGTTTTTAACTCGGCAAATAAAAATCTCATTTTCACAGGATGGGGAACCAAAAGCTTATTTACTTCCAATTTAGAACTTAGCAAATAATACTGATAGATTATAAGTCTTCACCATATGTCTGCCAATACAATGTAGCTCAACACTACATTCTAAGTGTTGGATTTTGACCTTAACTCCTGGTTTGCACCCTGAACTCTCAACCCACCATCTTAGAATGAAAACACTAGAAATTACATCTGTCTATTATCTTTAAAAATAGTCTCCTTTACACCATAGAAAATTAATATGAATTACAACTCTTTTACAATTTGTATTGTTTCATCATTCAGATTTAAAAACATATTTGTAAATACAGTTCTGCTATTAGAGGATTTGGTTTATAAGGAGAGGTTGGATAGATTGGGACTTTTTTACTGGACACTTGGAGACTGACAGGTGACCTTACTGAGATTTATAAAAACATAAGGGGCATGGATAAGGTGACTAATCAACGTCTTTTTGGGCAATTTTTTCACACAGAGGATTGGTTTGGTTTGATTTGATTTGATTTGATTTGATTTATTGCTATCACGTGTACTGGGATACTTGAGAACATTAAAGAAATCCCTTCAAACATCTGATAACCGCAGGGAGAAGAAAGCTTTTCTTGAATCTGTTCATACATGCTTACAAGCCTTTATATCTTTGTCTAATGGAAGAGGGTGAAAAAGAGTATAACTGGGCTGGGCAGTGTCTTTGATTATGTTGCTTGCTTTCCCGATGCAATAGAAAGTGTAGATGAAGTCAATGGATGGGAGGCTGGTTTGCTTGTTGGATTGAGCTGTGATCACGACTGTACAATCTTGGGAAGAGCAGTTGCCATACCGCGCTCTGATGCATCTCGATAGGATGCTTTCGATGATGTATCCATAAATAGTTGTAAGAGCCTTTACGGATATGCTGAATTTCCTTAGCCACCTGAGGAAGTAGAGACATTGTTGCGCTTTCTTGACCGTAGTGTCAAGTGGATGGACCAGGTCAGATTGTTGGTGATCATCACTCCCAGAAACTTGATGCTCTCAACCATCTCCACCTCAGCTCCATTAATGCAGACAGGGGCGTAGCCTCCACTCTGCTCCCTGATGTCAATGACCAGCTCTTTCATTCTACTGACATTGATGGAAAGATTGTTGTCTTTACCCCATGCTGCTCAACACTCAATCTCTTCCCTATACTCCATCTTGTCGTTGTTTGAGATCTGGCCTACAATGGTGGTGTCTTCAGTAAACTTGTAAATGGGATTGGGACAGAATTTGGCCACACAGTTGTGAGTGTATAAGGAGTACAGTTGGGGGCTGAGGACTGTGGGATCGTGTTCAAATAACGACTGGAATCAGTGAGTGGCAAAAATAACCAGCAGCACAGCACAGCACAAGTTCAAGGTGACACTAGAATCCTGAAATACAGTTCTTTCAAGAGCCCCTTTATACACAGTTCTTACATATATTAAAATTCCATTACTATGATGGTACATTTTTTTATCTGTAGTACACAAAGGTTTGAAGAGCTTCTGTCCTGGGAGACATGAGATGGGTTAAAATTTGCTAAATGCAGGCTGCTACTTCTGATGGAATAACAGTGTCTGTCTGGTCTGCTTACATAATTAAGAGGTTTTACTCCTTTTGTTTTTTTAGTTAGTAAATGTTAGTAAAAATACTAGGCCTATATGCCCTAAATAAGTTAGAAATTGTACCTGTACCTAATTAAAAAAAGGATATTAAAATGACTACTGCAACGGATTGTGAGATTTATTTACTATTTGCTGATGTGAGTTTCATCCCTTCATGCAATTTCATGGAAGTGCTATTTTGTCAATTAGTTTCTTAAAGGGATAATGGCCCAGTTAAAAAAGTATTTAACAGGTACTTACTAATTGGGGAATCTATTCAGGTCCAGAAAGTGGTTGGTAAGTGCTGATTAATATTATAATGTTTTGTGGAGACTTGATGGGGATGGTATTGTCTGCTACACTTATTCAGAGGTAAATACTGCATGTAGTAAGGGCTGATAAGTTGTGAAAATGCAGTAATGGGCTTGAAAGGATTGTTTTGATTAGAAAGGATTGTTTTAGATTTGGTAGTAAAATATGCTATAGAACTGCAGCTTTATGAATGAATGAATGAATGAAACTGTGTTACAGTAGGGAATTATGAATGAATGAAACAGGAATGCAGAGTTTGCTTGTGAGTGGGTTAGTAAAGGAGTTATGAATGAATGAAACAGGAATGCAGGGTTTGCTTGTGAGTGGGTTAGTAAAGGAGTTATGAATGAATGAACGGGAACCCACTATTAATGGGGGAAAGTGAGCTGAAGCTGGAGATCAGAGTTGAAGAGTGTGGTACTGGAAAAGCACAGCAGGTTAGGCAGCATTCGAGGAGCAGGAGAGTCGACGTTTCAAACATAAGCTCTTTATCATGAAGCTTATGCTTTATCCTGATGAAGAAACGTCAATTCTCCTGTTCCTCATATGCTGCCTGACTGGCTGTGCTTTTCCAGCACCACACTCTTCAACCCGGTATTAATGGACCTTGTGAGCTGGTGAGTGAGTTAATAAAGGAAACCTAAAACACAATATCTCACAGTATGCAGCCTTGCATGGCATCAATGTTGAGGATTAAGGTGGAGGAAGTGTTGTTGAGCTACCTGAAAAAGTGGTAGGGGCAAGAACAATTACAACATTTAAAAGACATTTGGACAGGGATATGAATAGGAAAGGTTTAGAGGGACATGGATCAAATGCAGATAAGTGTGACTAGTTCAGTTTAGGATACCTGTTTAAAATCACACACACCAGGCATTAGTCCAACAGGTTTAATTGGAAGCACTAGCTTTCAGAGGGCTGCTCCTTCATCAGACAACTATCTGATGAAGGAGCAGCGCTCCGAAAGCTAGTGCTTCCAATTAAACCTGTTGGACAATAACCTGGTGTTGTGTGATCTTAAACTTTGTACACACCAGTCACCAGCATCTCCAAATTAGGAAACATGGTTGGCACGGATGAGTTAGACCAAAGGTTCTGTTTCTATGGTGTATGACTTTATGCCCGAAGGGTTTATGCCCAAAACGTCGATTCTCCTGTTCATTGGATGCTGCCTGACCTGCTGCGCTTTTCCAGCAACACATTTTCAGATCTGATCTCCAGCATCTGCAGTCCTCACTTTCTCCTCGAAGATTTATACAACATTTGCCAATATTGCTATTCTCCCATATCCTGTGGAAGGAGTTTTGTGATATTGGACACTGTGGAATTCTGTCAAAATCAATGTTTGTAGTGTGTTAAACTGACATTTATTATCTTGTTCCTCTAGGCCTATATGATTACAACAAGAGACATTTACCTCCTTGGACAAGTTAATTAGTAGAATCAAGCTCCCTGAAGATAACTTTCAAGCAGCTCTGAGCAAGTCAGAACATCAACAATAACAGAAGGGTTGAAAATGAATTTCATCAATTTAAATTATCAAACTGTGAGTTCTGAAGATGATCATAGGAAGTTTCTAAAAAATGGTTGCTACATACAAGTCAACAAAAGACGATACAGAAAACGGTTTCTCCGCAAAGATGGGAACTGCAACATCCATTTTAAACGTGCATTTGGCGAATGGGAAAGTTACTTTTCTGACATTTTCACAACACTCATAGATCTCAAATGGAGACAAATGTTTCTGATCTTCTCCTTGTCCTATATATTGTCATGGCTCTTTTTCGGTTTTGTTTATTGGATCACAGCGGTTGCCCATGGAGATTTGCAGATTGAAGAAGAAAATCATGTGCCCTGTGTTGTTGAAGTTCACAGCTTCACTGCTGCTTTCCTATTCTCTATTGAAACGCAAACAACTATTGGCTATGGATCTCGCTGTGTGACAGAAGAGTGCCCTTTTGCTGTTTCCATGGTGACTTTCCAATCAGTGATAAGTTGTTTAATTAACACCTTTATCATTGGTGTTGTAGTAGCCAAAATGTCTAAAGCCAGAAAGAGAGCTCAAACAATTAGGTTTAGTAATAATGCAGTGATAGCAGTAAGAAATGGGAAACTATGCATGATGTGGCGTATTGGAGATTTCCGTGAGAGTCATATCATTGAGGGTACTGTTAGAGCTCAATTACTCCAATTTAAGGAATACGACGACAATAAGCTGTCCATGGAATACCAGGACTTGTATATAGTCACGGGCAATATCATTCTCATTAGTCCTGTCACTATTGTACATGAAATCAATGAAAACAGTCCACTCTATGAGCTTAGTAAGAAAGACTTAGCTGAAGGTGACTTTGAAATCATAGTTACATTTGTCTATTCTGAGGACTCAACAGGTAATACTCATCAGTCTCGAAGTTCATACACTCCTCTGGAAATCTTATGGGGTCACCGCTTTAATGAAGTTCTCAAAGACAAGCCAAGTTACTATAAAGTTAACTATTCCCAGTTTCACAAAACTCAAGAAGTGACAACACCAGAATGCAGTGCCAAGGAATTGTATTCCACACCAGAACATAGCATCAATGTCCTCACGGTAGCTGGATTGGACAGTGAAGATGGAAAGTGTGAGAGCACAGTCATTCCAAATAGCAATGGAGAGAACGGTGAAGAACAATATGTGTACCCAAAGCCGGAATTTACATTCAGAAACCTCTCTATGGAGTCAGAACTATGATTCTTGCCTTACTATTGCTAGTGCCCTTTCTGAACACTGCACTGGGGTTCTTAACAGCAGTAAAATGGGGAAATAGTTATTAGGAATAGGGTGAATTGAAACAAATTGGCTACTGGCACTTTTGTAATTCTGATTTAAAGACATTCAGAAATGTGGATTAATGGATAAAGTCAGCAGCAGATAGAATGATTTCTAAACTCTTTTGTCATCCTCTATGTTAGTTTTAATGATGAATTCTTACAAATCAAACTATAACACTTCATCATTCTCTTAATTTTTCTTGCACAAAAGGCGAGGATGCAAGTGATCAAAACATTAAAAGATAGTTACTGTGAAAACAATGAACTTCAAATGTTTATTGCTGGCATTGTGGGCAATTCTCTCTCCACCTGGCACTTAGGCGGGTACACCTCACTGAGCAGCAGCACAAAGGAAACCTGACTAGCATTACTCAAAGTAATCAATCACTTTAGGTTAATGATGGATTGAATTGTACTGGCTCTTGTTGTGAGTTTAGAAGTGTTTTGTGGTTTCCAGAGTGTTTAAAGTTCCTGAAGACTACACCTAGTATGGCATGTGTTGAAGACCTTTGGCGTGACTTCAAAGATTCTCCACAAACCATTTGCTTCTCAGAAGAATAAACAGGAATGATGCAGAGCAGGACAAGTTGGAGGAGCATGGGGGTGAAAGGCTCTCAGCAGGGGGCAATATCCAGGTGGGGTATTCAAGGGACAATTCTCCTATCTGAACCTCAGTGAGGAACAGTGTGTCCCAATTCTCTGCTTCACTAAGGAAGTCCTTTCTAAAATCTGCTGCCTGCTACAGCCTCAACTACAAACTCATAGGCAAGCAACAATGTCACTTTGAAAGTGACTACTGCTATGAATTTCTATACATTTGACTCCTTTGTGGCTGGAGCCATAGGTATATTCAATCATGGAATCCCTACAGTGTGGAAACAGGCCCTTTGGCCCAACAAGTCCACACCGACCCTCCAAATAGTAACCCAGCCCGACCCATTCCCCTATGTTCCTATACTTATCCTGACTAATGCACCTAACCTACACATCCCAGAACACTATGGGCAATTTAGCATGGCCAGTTCGCCTAACCTGCACATCTTTGGATTGTAGGAGGAAACCGGTGCATCCAGAGGAAACCCACAGAGACATGGGGAGAATGTGAAAACTCCACACAGAGAGTCACCCAGGTTAGGAATTGAACCTGGGTCCCTAGTGCTGTGAGGCAGCAGTGCTAACCACTGAGCTACTATGATGCCCCTAAATTTTGTTGGATAATAAAGGGATAGCAGAAGAAATGGAACAATACAAAGACATATTGAAGCCCACATTTAAATCTTGCTGTATTTACTGTGATACCGGGAAAAACACATTGAAACCAACAAATCACAATGTTAGCACATTAGGATGAATGAATTTCAGGCTGCGAGATGTAGTTGCTGAGAATGCAAGTATCTCATCTACTGTCCTTGCTTGGCTTTCAATATACTAAATATGGCTGTATATGTTCATTCAGTGGTGGGCCCTTCCCCTATCAATGCAAGCACATTCATCATTCAATTTGAAGGGATATTCCATTTTAAGTCAGAGTGCAGTGCAAAACCTTACCCGAAACGCAAGAACCAAGAAGAACTTTTCCTTACAACAGAAGTCCTAACATCAAATTTCTACAACTAAATCTACAACTAAGTCCTTAGTGTGCGATCTGAGACAGCTGAGGTGACATAATGAAGAGCACTAAATCATCTTCCAGACGGTCAATGGCGGTGGTGAACATAGATATATACATGCAAAACTGTGACTAATTTGCCAATCTCACACATGATGTTGGAACATGAGGTCGAAAACTCTACAGCGATATCTTGAGAAGTGCAGTACCTAATTTGGAGCCAAATCTGTTGCAGAATAGACAAAACTTTATCTACATTGAATTATGCTCTCCCTGACCTGGCAGTGTTGATGCTGACACAAGCTAATTGAAAAGTGGAAGAGAACTTCTTTCTCAATTGCAAATGAAACAGCATAAGATATATTTCAAATTTGCTTTAAATCCAATAGAGATGACTAATATCTTCTTGCATGTATTAATAGAATGTACAGTAAGAACAGATGATTTTGCAAAATTTTTCCATTTCATAACATGATGGCTAATAAATAATGAAGGCACTGATGACTTTTTTGTATTTTCCAGTGATAGATTACTTTGACTATTTTCCACACAATTAACAAGTTATAAGCAAGATGTAAGCATATTTGGCAAGATTTAGCTGGTGGTGTTCTTGCTATAATAGTTAAAAATGGACTATCAATATTCATCTTTCACAATCTGATTTTAATACCCAAGAAGTTTCATGAACTAAGATGAAGCACAAATAATTATGTAAAATAGTTGCCATGATCACCTGACTACAGATTGAGGCAAGTCCAGGAAAGCAATGTGGAATCAATGAGATCATCTGAACTGAAATTACTATTTTTACGTAAAATCGGCACTAGATCTATATCTCGTGCTATAATTCACTTTTGAATGATAATTTCACATATTGGGAGATGAAAAGCTTACTTGCCAGTTAGTCAGCTTTGGAAGACAATAGAGCTGGCCTCTGGAAATGACATTAAACTATGTTTTAGCAGCTCAGGAAAGAGAAGCAAAATGAACCTTGGAACAACAAGAAATGGAAATCTCCATTTCTCTCAGCATCTCTGAAGATAAAGTGAAAAAGCAAATTGGGAAAATAACCTTTCACCATGAACACCATGAAGATATCTTCAGACTTTGCCATTGATGAGGATACAAATCAACATTTAAACAACTGGGGTGTCAGATTAAAAATCTAATACTCTAGGACTCAAAGGACTCGCAAACTGTGTAGCCTTTATTCTTCCCATCTGCACCAGGCACTCTCTTTTTTAAAAATGGATTGACTGTTTATGTGTCTGTTTGATGTCACATTTTTTCTCTCCAGAAGAGTAGGTAATGCAACTCTTAATTCTTCTACTCAAGGAACACTTGTGATTGCCTCTCACTCGTTCACCACATTTTTAATTGGTATGTAATATAGTGAAATATTTAATAGAAATAAAAAAAATAATAGCTGACCAAGAAGGGATTAAAAAGAGGGGAGCCAAATCATCCTTCCTCACCTGGTCATAACAGTGAGCCAAATGAATCAGTGGTGGAACCTCCATTTCCTCCATAGTCAACATGATATGAAGGTAATCAGGTAGGTAGGAAAGTAAGTTGTAAAGAGGAAGTTACAAAGTGATATTGACAGGTTAAATGAGCAGACAACAATTTGGTAAATGGATTGTGACGTGAGAAAATATCAAATTTTCCATTTTGACAGAAAGAATAAAACAGAAGCATATTATTCAAGTTGTGAGAGTTTGGAGAGCTCTTAGATGCAGTAGGATCTGGGTGTCCTTGTGCATGTATCACAATAATTAATAGGCAGGTATAACAAGTAATTAGGAAAGCAATATAATTTTTTTTGTCTGTTACAAGGGAAATTGAATACAAAAGTAGAGAGGTTATACTTGAGTTATATCAGCACTGATAAGATCACATTTGGAGAACCCTACATACAGCATTGGTTTCCTTATTTGAGGAAGGATGCAAATACATTGGAAGAAATTCAGAAAAACGTAACTATCTAATGCTTGGGATGGATATGTTGTCTTATGAAGAAAGGTTGGACAGTCTAGACCTGTATCTACTGGAGTTTAGAAAAATACAAAATAACTTGTCTGAAACACCAAAGATCCTGATGGATTTTGACAAGATGGACTTGAAAAGAATGTTTCATCTGTGGGACAATCTACAACCAGGGGGTCACTGTTTTAAACTGAGGGGGCACCCTTTAAAACAGAGATGAGGAAAACTTTTTTCTCACAAAGGGTCCTAAGTCTTTAAGTCAGAGATAGATCAATTCTGGACAAGCAAGGAGGTAAAATCTTATTGAGGTTGGGCAGGAATGTACAGTAAACAAATCAGGCGTGATCTTATTTAACAGCAGAACAGGGACCAATTTGCAACCCTGGCTCCTAATTTGAGTTTTCATGTGTAACTATACTTTTAAAAAATGATTCAGAGTTTGAATAAGAACACTACTGAAGGTCGGGTTGAGTTTGAAAGTGTTAAGCAAAGGCTCCTGTTTTCAGCAGACATTTAGTGATGTCAATCAGACATTTCCAATCCAACCAAATCTTCGTTGAGCCTAATTTTCGTTCCTCACATTGGTCCCTATTCCCAAGGCTTTTTTCTTTTTTTACCAATTTGCTAAAACGCTGGGTTTTTTTCCCATGATTGTTCTGAAGTTTTCCATGAAAATGTTTTGCAAGCAGTCTCTCTCAAAATAAAATGTTGGAAAATTAGATTTTATCTTTAGCTTCACTAATGCGGCTTCAGTCAATTAATGTACTCATTCCTGGTATAGGCAAATTCAGATTGGAAACAACTTTTTGAAAATATATCATCCTGACCTGTTATGAAGAATATAATTTATATCTCTCCACAACATGATGCCAAAGCTATGTGCAAAACATCTGTTCAACATTTTCTGTGAACTTGCTAAGCAACTAATATTCAAGTATAGATTTTTTGATCGTTGAAATAAGAATGATGCTAAATTTTCCCTCCTAAATTGTAAATGATTTCTTATTCAAGGTGCTTTGAACAATGCAGATCTTGTACCTCCATCTGTAAATTAGTACAGTTGTTGAAATCTGTCATGTTCAAGGTGAGGGATAAATTTTGAAACTGTATGGATTCAAACATCATCAGAATGACAATGCTGAGGGTGCTGTTTATGGCCAGTTAGTGAGTGATCTCCAAACACAAGCTGCGTGTCTCAATATCACTATCTTTAAAAAGGCAGCCCAACAAGAATTACACAAGTTATTTAAAATGGAGCAAAGTCTGTGAAGGTGGGCAGAAAAACTAATCACAGGAAATGCTCAAATGTCTGCTGGTATTGACAAAGACAAAAGAACTATCGAACAAACACAATTACTTTATCAAAATCAAATCGAAAAATTAAACAACTCCAACAGTTTTGTGTCTTCAGTGGCAGTGGATTTTGTCCTGGAGATAGATATGATTCATACCAATACTCATAGAGTCATACAGATGTACAGCATGGAAACAGACCCTTCGGTCCAACCCGTCCACGCTGACCAGGTATCCCAACCCAATCTAGTCCCATCTGCCACCACCCAGCCCATATCCCTCCAAACCCTCCCTATTCATATACCCATCCAGTTGCCTCTTAAATGTTGCAATTGTACCAGCCTCCACCACTTCCTCTGGCAGCTCATTCCATACACTTACAACCCTCAGTGTGAAAAGGTTGTCCCTTAGGTCTCTTTTATATCTTTCCCCTCTCACCCTAAACCTATGCCCTTTAGTTCTGGACTCCCCGATTCCAGGGAAAAGGCTTTGTCTATTTATTCTATCCGTGCCCTCATAATTTTGTAAATCTCTATAAGGTCACCCTCAGCCTCCGACGCTCCAGGGAAAACAACCCCAGCCTGTTCAGCCTCTCCCTACAGCTCAAATCCTCCAACCCTGGTAACATTACTCAACATGGTTCTGGTGTGACTGAGATAGGGGCAATGTTTCTTTCCAGTAAACCTTGAAAGCCCATCTAAGCGGATGTGAGGAATTGAAGGAAGTGCAGTAAAAGCACAGGAGTTACCAGATGGCCTCGATAATGAAGAAGAGGAAAGCAAACACACATTGAAGAACCTGGTGTCAATCTGAGTCTGTGTTGGATTTCTCATGAGACTGATGAAAGACTATCAAGAAGTCTACTGCCAGATAGGAATTTTACTATCCATTGCAGAGCTTAAGATAATCTGAGAAATTTAATTGAGAAAAAAAAGACATACATTTTAAAAGGTGCTGGCAGGTGGTTTAAAAAAAGCCAATCCTGTTTCTGTAAGTATGAGTTGTTTGATTTTCTGAAAGAAAACCTGTAGCACTTCTAATTGCAGTAGGCTCCGAAGGGCAGAGGACTTGGAATTGTAAGGATGTCATAAATGGTACCATAGGTTGATAAGACTGATAAAAGCAAGTAAAGTACTTAGTATCATCTGAAGAGGTACAGAATACAAAAAAAACAAAAGGCAACAATGAACATTTATAACACTTGAAGTAGACTTCACTTAGAGTACTGTGTTTGAGTAACATGTTTCCAAAATTCTTGTTTGTGTCTTAATATTTTCCCATAACCTGGTCTCACCGAACAGGAGAAGTTTCTACAGCTTTATGGCCCTGTATGTATTTTTCATTCCTCTCACCCTGTTTTAATCCCTGCACCCTACTATACCAATGACAATCACTGAAAGTCCAACCTTAAGCATAAATGCCTTCTCAGAAGCCTCTCATTTCTAAAGCCAGAAAAATATTAACCTTAAACCCTGCTTCCACATCTGCATTTTACTCCTGTTCAATGCTTACCTTTGCTATCAGCTCTGTATGAATTTAAAAATCCCCGTTTCCTCATCAGGGGTGCGATAGACTTATAAAATATTGCCTTTTTGAAGTAAATGAACAGATATCTTTTTTGTGAAGTTGGGAGCTATGTAGATTTGTCACAGAGAAGTAGTAAGTGAGGTAGTACAATTGGTCTCAGAGACTCACATGAAGGAGCAGAAAAACTAGCCTGGGATTCCCAAGCCTAATCGCTGTCCAGTGAACTTTGGGAGGGCGGTGTACGTAACAGCAAGGATTGGATTGGGTTTGGATATGACCTTCCAATGGTCAAATAAAATCAAGCATGTAAACTTACTGCTCAGGCTAACAAAGCAAAAAGGACCAGTGGTTTAAGATGCCAGAGGATCACTAAGGGGAGTCAGATTTTTTATTTGAAGGAAAATCTTATAAATTGGTCTGATGTGAGAAATGCTAAAGAGTTAAATTGATATAGCACTACATGTCACAATGTTTCTGGACTTTGAGAGAACGTAAAATCGATTTCAGACAGAGTTGTATTAGGAATAAATATTTAAAGGAAAGAGAAAATATTTGTCAAGAGTTCTTGTTTCGTCCTTCTTCTTGTAGATTATAAAAATACTGAAATATCAGCAAACATTAGGATTTAAAGTCGAACACAAATCCTCTGGATGTATACCAAGAATATTTGGCACAGAATATAAATACTCAAGTTGCTTGCCTGAGATATTTGCAGAGATTCTTGAATCAAGTCGCAGGTGATCAGTGCAGACACAATATGAAAAAATTGCTGGAATTTGTTTTGACAGTTTACCAGCACCATTAATTTTTTTTCTGTTTGACCCCTTGAAACAATGCTTATTTTCATCAGGGCCAGTTTGGCTGCTTTTCAGGCAGTTACAGCAGGCTTGAGACAAGAAATGACTGAGATGTACCTGCCCTCTAAAGAAACAACACGACAGTCTACTAAAGACCTGTTATCAGCAGTTACAATCAAATGGAACAATCACTGACAAAGAAGAGACAACCCCCTCTCACAATGGAACTCTAAAGCACCACATATCCGATTGACAGCCTTGCCCAGCAGCAGACATTTTCCTACTCAACCTGCTCAGAGGTGTCATACATCCTTTGCTATAGATGGGACTAAAACCCAGGCCTCCAGGTTCAAAGGTAGGGACACTACAAGTGCACCACAATAGCACCCTTCCCTGGCAGCATATTTTCTAAGCAACCTGTTCAGAGGCATTATAACACACTTCTGGAGCAGGTGGGACTTGTATGTGGGTCTTCTAGCTCAGAGATGGGGCATTTAGCACTGCACCACAAAGCCCCCTTTTCCTGGTTCTTTTGCACGTTGGCATGTACATTGCAGGCATTGAAGTGTTAAATAGGTTAGACTCATTGCTTGACTATTTTCAACAGGTCGCCAACCCAATCGAGAAAGCATTCAAGTGACTGGGCCAGCTTTCCAGTCTCTGAGAGAAGAAACAATTTGTCAAGAATGATCCAGCTGTCATTGAAAATTAATTTTAAAATGAACTGATGATTACCTGTCTCCCTATGTGTTAGAGTGCAAACTGTGTTGCTTGAGTTTTGTTTGCAAAATATTTGCTTTTGATAGAGAAAGGAGCCAGGCTGCTGATTTTGTGATCGTTGATTTGCTGCTGTCCTATAAATAAAAGATGAGTTAAGATTTTGTGATTCTCATTTCTGTTTATTTGAAACTGTTAATCACCTTAACATAAACATTGACTAAACTATTCTGTGCTTCCCTTGATAACTTTTTTCTTTGGCAAGAGAAATGTGCTCAAAAACCTTAATTACAAACAAACAATATCTTTAAGTTAATTACTACATTGATTGATTAATAATGGAAAATGAATGATAGAACAAATTATTACTCAGCACACAATATGCTTTGTGTTGTTTGTGCCAAATTATAAACACACATGCACTATGTGGTCCAACACCATTTTGGATCAGTTATGTCCACAACATTTTATGTTGGCAAAGTTCACATGGGGCCAGAAATGTCAACATAAAGGAGATGAAAAGTAAAGGGGAAGTGTTGGATTGCAGTGTTCCACGTAATATTTATCAGAACTCCATCATTATCCAATTGTAGTCAATTGTTGAATAATAGGCTGTGATTTAATCAATTCATGTTTATTGAACTCCTGGCAGATTTGGAATGTAATAATACATAAGAATCTAATATGTAAGCCTGCTAGCTGTGTCAATTGGTAAAACATCTGTCCCAAGTTAGAGAGTTTATAGTAAGCCCCATTGCAGACTTGAGATGTTAATCCACATAAATTACAGCATGTGCAGCACTGTACTATCAAGGGTAGTGTGCTGTCAACTCATTCTGTCAGTTCTCTTAAAATTTTTTCAAGAACTATTCATAAGGCACTGCAGTATTATTTCCTGTGCCAAACTGTCTCCTATACAGGAAAAGAGTTCAAGGAATCCAGCAGTGACTGTCAATGATCATAAAAATTGACCTCATCATTCATTTTATATTTGCCTTCAGGAGATGCATAGTTGTTCAGGTCTAAATGTGCACATTTCACTGTTGTTTAACACTTCAATATACTGTATATCAAATTATTATCAATAACCGGTATAATTTTGGTAGATAAAATACCGTATCATAGAATCATGGGTGCAGTCTTGATTTTTGGGTAGTAAGTGTGAAGTCCAGCCTAAAAGTGGGAGTTGCTTCAGCTCAGGAGTGGGTCTGGATTCGTGTGCAGTTGTGTTCTCTACCACTATGTATGTGCAGGTAAAACGGCAAATGTTATGGGCAGGAAGTTCTGGGATCTTCTAGGTGCCAATATCTGGTTGCCATATTGAAAAGGCACCCTGTCACAAGAGTTCAGTCTCTAAAACCCAGCAGCATCGCTATTCATCAACGCCCAACTCCCCTGGAGATGTCAGAGACCTGGCAAAAAGCTGCCTGTGCTTTAGCAATAAACCAAAAGATCAGCGGACGCTGGAAATCTGAAATCAGAAGTTCTGAAGAAGGGGCACTGGGTCTGATACATTTACTCTGTTTTCTCTCCAAAGATGCTGCCAGGTCTGCTGAGGTTTTCTAGTAACTTCTGTTTTTGTTTCATGCTTTAGCAATGTCCCCCTCGAGATTCTCCACATGGTTGTCCTGAAAGCATCCTGACTGACAAAGGCAGCCATGACAGAGGTGGCTGTAGAGGTCTGCACCCTGGAAGGTTGAAGAGAACCCAATTCCAGTGCTACAATAGGGACGAATGATCTGCTGGTGCTGCTGATTATGGAATGCCACACGCCCCTTTGAGTTAGCATTGCAATGAAGCCTAACAGAGGACTGTCACCCACAAGGGTGCTAGGATTGGGTGTCACATCATTTCAGCTGCCAATATTGCCATGCTGGCACCGCAGTGGTACTGCCTCTCACACATCTGTTTGAGTTCACACTTAAACACAAAAAGAGCTACAACATTTAGCAGTTCACACACATTGATCTTTCATCACAGCAAGGAGAATGTACATATCTGAAAAGTTACTCACCAAAGGTTTGTGTCAGGGCAAGGACACAACCACAAAAGATAACTTTGGGTTGAGCTCCTTCCAAGTCTCTCAGGCACACATATCATATAATATTTGATCAATGGTAGCATTTTGAGTCACCTTTTATTCAGAGCCCTTTGACACTTCACTCCTTCCACACCACTTTCATTTTACTGGTAACGCACGCACAAGTTGTGGGGATTGATATCCCTAACTATATCAGTCCATGCATCGTACTAATGTTCCTACACTCATTTCTCATAAAGCTTTCCTTCATATACAGGAGAAGGGACACAATAAATGTGAACAAGACAAAATGGGCTGGGGAAAGATGCTTGATATTAGGCTTCTGACTTCCTTCAAGGAGCGAACTGCTGAGCTGGGAGGTCAGCAAGGGGAATGTACCCATGCTGAAGAGGACAGTCAGGCTTCACTGTTAGCATTTGTACAAGACGATGGCTCAGCCTGAAGGAGCAAGTTACTGGAAAAGTCTGTACTCGTTAGAATTTGAAGGAAGATTATATCGCCAGGTACATGTCTCATATATGTAGTTGGATTGGTGAACACAAGTGTTTCCAGTTTTGGAACAACACAAATGCACCTATGATTATTATTCCAGTGGCTGGATGTTAATAAGTATTCATAGCTTACTAATGTATGCAAAAGTGGCTTCCAATCATCAAGGCCAGAAAAGCTAATCCACCTGAGGAACTCTGCAAAATTAACAGCAAACACTTAACCTGTCGTTGAGAAGCTGAATTTTTGCTTCCCATCCAATTAAGTTCCCTGTCCACCCTTTCTAAAATTCCAGGTGGATTCAGCAGATTTCATTCTTGGACTCTTGCATCACAGAGAAAGGACATTTGGCTTCTCAGGCAGGTTCTGTCTCTTGGCAGGCATAACCAATTAGTCTCATTGTACTGCTCTTTCCCATAACTGTGCACAATTCCCCTCCAGTATTTATCCAATTAAACAAATGAATGACCTTTCTTTTGACACAGAGTTGAGTAGTAGAAATGAATGGATTGTTGACTACTCATTTCAACAGAAATGGGATCAACCACTGTATTGTACGTGGGATGTTTGAGACTGGATTGTCTCATTGAGAAAATCAGCAGGATTGTACAACAATCCCTCACTGGAAAGTCAGCTGTATTTCTAATTCCATGTGAAAACACCTCCCTGAAGGACCAACTGAAATTCTAGCCTTTCAGTAGAGGTGCTGAGTACTGGGAGCCAAGGAACATGTTGGTTGAGGCCTGGTTTTTCTTTCTCTGGATCCATAGCTGCCAAAGAATATGACGTTACTTCAAAAGTAAACGTTTCTCAGTACATGGAGGAGTGTTTACCACTATAATAATAACATAGCTCCCTTAAAACTCTCTCCACGGAGTGAAACTGCTTTGACTAACAACTTGCAGCTCTTCCAAGTGGGAGGATATCTTGAGGCAATGCTGTAAATGTCAAGGTAAGAACTTCCAGATTATCACCAGTATGAAATAAAACTGTGTACTTTTCTAAGTCTTTCTTTGATGCTTCAATTTGACATAGTTTCTGTTATTCATCTCTCTGGCAAATTTAAATCTCTTCTCATCCAGCTTGTGCTATAATGGTGAGATTGTTCCATGTAGTCATTCACATCATCAGTTCTTTAGTGCAGATGATTTTGAACTTTAACCCTTTAAAATATTCATTTTTAAGACCAATTTATCATTATCTTTCTATCTATTTAATTAAATTTATTTTGGCATGCATCTTAAGTGTCTGTATGACAGACTGGCTCAGATTTCAAAATCATTAAAAATCCGTCTCAATTGATATTTATTCACCAAAAAATACTCGATGACATTCCTCAAGAAAAAAACTGAAATTGAGAAAATGTTTTCTTTATTCTTTCCTTTTATTGTCTTCCCCCTCCCAACCACACTAGAGACCCTTAATGTGGAATTGTTGCATTATCTATTGTAATGTCTTTCTTCTTCGTCCTGCTCCTATCAGAGGCTTTTCCTTTTGTATCCGCCTTCATTTCTGAATTCCTGAAACTTCAAGTTCCGGTCTTTGTACATCTCTGACAAATGGTCTTTCCCATCGGGTCCATTAGAGAGCAGAGTTTGAGAGGATAATGATCTGACAATGTGAAAAGAACACAATACCCAGCAGGAGACAACACAGTCCATAGAAATGTGAAGAAACAGTATGCGTAGTATTCCTGATGAAGGGCTTATTCCCGAAACATCTGCCCTCCTGCTCCTCAGATGCTGCCTGACCTGCTGTGGTTTTCCAGCACCGCAGTATGTCGGAGAACACAAGCAAGTGTCAATGAAAATTCAGAGCAAAGAATCAGAGGGAAATTATGAATTGGGAGTCAAACGTGAATCAATGAATGGAATGCTGCCTTCATTATGTCACTCTTGCAGTGATAAAGCCCATTTTAAGAACAAATCCAGACAAAATCTGAGTGTAATGATAGATTAGGATGTGTTCTGATTTTGGAAATCACTAGAGCAGCCCACACCAGGTTCTAACATGTGCTGGCAACTGAACAGAGTACAATTCCAGTCTGCAATGATAGACATTGCCTGTCATGAATGTTGTTCAAATTTCCTCTTTTTGAAGGGTTGGCTTTCAGGATATGTGGAGCTTGGGCTCAGCCATCAGCCAGCCCATGACATGATGACATTGGTCACAGGGTTTGTATCTTTGCAATCTCATTAAGTGGGCTGCTCAAAGTTTTTGCGACAGACTGCTCACTAAACAAATGGACAGATGTTAGCCATGTCAGACCTGAAACCTACTTAAAGAGGATGTGGTCACAACTCTGTAAAAGTGTATATTGTTTTGCTCTGCTGAAATTATCCTGTTTTTGAGGTTTGGATTGAGAGGGATGTTCATTCAAGAATACCAGAGTTCAGTGGTACCAATGTGGGAAGGCACTTATATTGATGGTCAGGAAAAAGGTCCTTTTCACATTCAATGCCAGCAAGTAGACAGAGGCAGCAAGACTACAACTAAGTGACTGGCAAATACAATGACCTCTTCAGGACATGGGTACAGTGTCACAAGAAGTTCAGTTCCTCTTACAGTGACAACAAGATTAACACACAATAAAACGTTCCCAGATACGTTACAGGAGCACTTTCGAATGGAAATCAATTTAAACCACTTGAGGGGCTTTTTAAACATCTGACCAAAAGCTTTTGCTTTAAAAGGGAAGTTTGAGTAGGGATTCTGAGAACTGAACACAGGTCACTGATAAGAAAGCCAAGGCTGTACATCGGGCAAGAATGATGTTTGACTCTCTGTATTTTTTAGCATTACTCCTTCTCTTTTTAAAAAAGACAGCATTTTCCCACACCACCAGTGCCTGTAATAAATACAAGTCACGTGTATGAATGCAGTGAAATGGACATATACAGACCTACAATTCTGCCTTTATTGGGTCCCAGTTTAAATCCATTTCAATTCTATGATGACTTGCTCACATTTTCCGCCAGAGCCACACTCTTTTTCCATAAGTTGAGAACTTGCTACTTTTCCTGTAGAGAAAACCAGAAACACAGCCTTTATCACATCCTACCCCAACAGAGGGCGAAGATATTCAAATCTGTTCTGCAGATAATACGAGGGCCTTTAGGCAAGGCAAAGACTACTTACTAAAAAAAATGTATCTGTAAAATATACTGGACATTGGAAAGTGTTTAACAAACAAGTTCTTTCAAAGTGTAGCTACGGTTATAACACAGAACATTTGGCAGTCATGATGTACACAGAAAGATCTTGAAAACAGCAAGGTGTAAATGACCAGGAAGTCTGTTTTGTAGGTATTGGTCAAAAGACAATTATTAATTAGGAGACGAGGAGGAATTCCCCCACTCTTTTTGAAATAGTTTCATGGCAATGTTTGCGTCCATTGGAGGAGAAAGACAGTTTATCAGTTTGACTGAAATGACACCACAGACATGCTACATGCCTGCAATACAGCACTGGATTATCAGTCCAAATGATCAGACCATAAATTATGGGTACAGAAGGAGGATATTCAGCCCATTAAGTCATTCAATTAGAGTGTGTCTGATCACACTCAACTCCATTCTCCAGCATTTTCCCCGTAACCCTTAATTCCCTAAATTATTAAAAATCTGTCTACCTCAGCCATGAATGTATCAGTCTCAACAGCCCTCTGCAGGAAGGAATTCCACAGATTCATTAGCCTCGAGGGAAGAAATTCCTTGTCATCACTGTCTTAACTGAGAGTTAATCATTACTCCTTACTCTGAGATGATGTCCTTTGATCCCAGACGCTCCTGCAGCGGGAAACAGTCTCTTCACAACTACCCTGTCAAGCCCCCTAAGAACGTTATAGGTTTCAATAAGGTCCCCTACTATTCTTCTAATTTCTAATGAGTATAAGCCCAACCTACTCAATCTCTCCTCGTAACGCAGTGCCACTAGACTTGTGAACTTTCTTTTGAATACCTCCAATGCCACTACATTTTTTCTTAGATAACAAGCCCAAAACTGTTCACAGTGCCCTGACCGTGATCTGACTAGCGCCTTGTGTAATTTAAGAAAAGCCTCCTTATTTTTTACACCCCATTCCCTTCGAAATAACATAGTTTTTTTTTTCTCTGATTCATGCATGAGGGCTGCCTTGTTTCACTGTGCTGCAGTATCCTGCAGTCTTTCTCCATTTAAATAATATTCAGTTCCTGCAGTCTTCCTGCCGAAGTGTGCAGCCACACAAAATGAGAGGGCATAGGTTTAAGGTGTGAGGGGAAAGATTTAAAAAGGACCTCGGGGTAACTCTTTTCACGCAGAGGGTGGTGCTTGTATGGAATGAGCTGCCAGAGGAATTGCTGGAGGCTGGTACAATTACAACATTTAAAAGGCTTTTTGTTCGATACATGAGCCAAATGCTAGAAAATGGGACTAGATTTACTTAGGATATCTGGTCGGTATGCACAAGCTGTCTCCGTGCTCTATATCTCTCTGACTCTAATTAGCCACATCACATTCCATTTGCTAAGCTTTTAACCACTTGGTTAACCTGTCCGTATCCCTCTGCAGACTCGGGGTCAGCCTCACTGTTTGCCTTTACCTATAGTTTTGTGTCATCTGCAAACCTGGCTATTGTACATTCATTTCACTTACCCAAGTCATTAACATATTCTTTAAATACAGGCCATTCTGCTATAATGAACATTTCGTTAATGCAAATACGATTGATGAATTGAGGACACTGTTTCTAAAGCGCAAACTTTTAAAACGTGTGTTGACTGTAACACGATTATTATTATCAACACTTTAAGCGCTATTTTTAAAGCGCGATTTTTCTATAGCACGGGGTTGCACAAGAACGCGACCATCGCGTAGCCCAGTGCAGAGTGTGGTGGCAATGATCCAGTGCGGAGTGTGGTAACAGTGGCCCAGTGTTGAGTGTGGTGACAGTGGCCCAGTGTTGAGTGTGGTGGCAGTGGCCGAGTACAGAGTGTGGTGACAGTGGCCCAGTGCGGAGTGTGTGACAGTGGCCCACTGTTGAGTGTGGTGGCAGTGGCCCAGTGCGGAGTGTGGTGACAGTGGCCGAGTACAGAGTGTGGTGACAGTGGCCCAGTGCGGAGTGTGGTGACAGTGGCCCAGTGTGGAGTGTGGTGACAGTGGCCCAGTGTGGAGTGTGGTGACAGTGGCCCAGTGTGGAGTGTGGTGACAGTGGCCCAGTGTGGAGTGTGGTGACAGTGGCCCAGTGTGGAGTGTGGTGACAGTGGCCCAGTGTGGAGTGTGGTGACAGTGGCCCAGTGTGGAGTGTGGTGACAGTGGCCCAGTGTGGAGTGTGGTGACAGTGGCCCAGTGTGGAGTGTGGTGACAGTGGCCCAGTGTGGAGTGTGGTGACAGTGGCCCAGTGTGGAGTGTGGTGACAGTGGCCCAGTGTGGAGTGTGGTGACAGTGGCCCAGTGTGGAGTGTGGTGACAGTGGCCCAGTGTGGAGTGTGGTGACAGTGGCCCAGTGTGGAGTGTGGTGACAGTGGCCCAGTGTGGAGTGTGGTGACAGTGGCCCAGTGTGGAGTATGGTGGCAGTGGCCCAGTGCGGAGTGTGGTGATAGTGGCCCAGTGCAGAGTGTGGTGATAGTGGCCTACTGTTGAGTGTGGTGGCAGTGGCCCAGCATTGAGTGTGGTGACAGTGGCCCAGTGTTGAGTATGGTGGCTGTGGCCCAGTGTTGAGTGTGGTGACAGTGACCCAGTGTGGAGTATGGTGGCCCAGTGTTGAGTGCGGTGACAGTGACCCAGTGCGGAGTGTGGTGGCAGTGGCCCAGTGAGGAGTGTGGTGGCAGTGGCCCAGTGTGGAGTATGGTGGCAGTGGCCCAGTGCGGAGTGTGGTGATAGTGGCCCAGTGCAGAGTGTGGTGATAGTGGCCTACTGTTGAGTGTGTTGGCAGTGGCCCAGCATTGAGTTTGGTGACAGTGGCCCAGCATTGAGTCTGGTGACAGTGGCCCAGTGTTGAGTGTGGTGACAGTGGCCTAGCATTGAGTGTGGTGACAGTGGCCCAGCATTGAGTGTGGTGACAGTGGCCCAGTGTTGAGTATGGTGGCTGTGGCCCAGTGTTGAGTGTGGTGACAGTGACCCAGTGTGGAGTATGGTGGCCCAGTGTTGAGTGCGGTGACAGTGACCCAGTGCGGAGTGTGGTGGCAGTGGCCCAGTGAGGAGTGTGGTGGCAGTGGCCCAGTGTGGAATGTGGCGGCATTGACCCAGTGTAGAGCTGGCAGCCAGCGGTCATACCATATGGAGATGCTGTGTACTGGTTTGGTGCAGAGTGCGCGAGGAAAGAGACTCTGATGTTTGTCGTTCGAACTCTGCTTCTAGTTTTTTTGACTTATGGTTCTACTGTGCATCGCCATAATGTAACTTTTCTTTCTTCATTCCTCTATTCTTTAAAGATTGTCCCTAAGTGTCTTTGTACCTTAGATGACACTGTAAGTGTCGACTTATAAACATTTCACTGTACCCATTGAATACATGTGACAATGAAGGGATTCCATTCAATTAAATTCGACTCCACTAGTTACAAGTTGCCATCCTGAAAATACTCCCTTATCTCATCTTCTGTCTCCTATTAGTTTGTCAATCCTCTCTCCATACTAATGTACTACCTCCAAAAATGAAGGCTCCTAGCTTATCAAGTAGGCTAATGTGTGGTACCTTATCAAGTGCTTTCTGAAAATCCAAATATGATACCTCTGCTGCTTCCCTTATATCTATCCTGGCTTTTAGCTTCCCAAAGAATTCTCGTGAACTTGATAAATAAATAATTTTGTAAATAAATGATGTACTCATGTCTTTACAGTATGGCTTAAACCCATGATGTTCAGACAGAAAGTCTGCTTAATATTTGTAACTTTTCTCCAACAATCATACAGGAAGGGCACAATATGGCAGTGTTGCAAATCTGACCGAAAAACAGAAAACACTGTCATCGCCCACCTTCTGAGGACCCCTTCACCCACCTCCAACACACTGCATCCACCTGGACACCCCGCGCTGGCCTATTGCCTGCCCTCAACCTCTTCATTTCCAACTGCCGCCGGACATTAACCACCTCAACCTGTCTACCTCCCTCCCCCACTCCAACCTCTCACCCTCACAACACGCAGCCCTCCAATCCCAACCATCAAGCCAGCGGATAAAGGGGGCGCAGTGGTAGTCTGGCGCACTGACCTCTACACTGCTGAAGCCAAACGTCAACTTGAGGACACCTTTTCCTACTGCCACCTCGACCATGACCCCACTCCCTATCACCAAACCATCATCTCCCAGACCATACAGAACCTCATCACCTCAGGAGATCTCCCACCCTCAGCTTCCAACCTCATAGTCCGGGAACCCTGCACTGCCCGGTTCTACCTCCTTCCCAAGATCCACAAGCCTGACCTCCCTGGCTGACCCATTGTCTCAGCATGCTCCTGCCCCACTGAACTCATCTCTACCTACCTCGACACTGTCCTCTCCCCCCTAGTCCAGGAACTCCCCACATACGTTC
>NC_057733.1:41473907-41496212 GCF_004010195.1 Chiloscyllium plagiosum | reverse complement strand
CCATTGTACTCTATGCTACTTTCTCCCCACCCCCACCCTCCTCTAGCTTATCTCTCCACGCTCCAGGCTCACTGCCTTTATTCCTGATGAAGGGCTTTTGCCCGAAACGTCGATTTCGAAGCTCCTTGGATGCTGCCTGAATTGCTGTGCTCTTCCAGCACCACTAATCCAGAATCTGGTTTCCAGCATCTGCAGTCATTGTTTTTACCACCTTTATTACTCAACAGATCTAGCGGCATCAATAGAGAGATATAAACACATCACTTTTAATCAATCACATAGCCTTGTGCTGTTATTTATCTCCTTATACATTCATGGGGTGTGGACATCACTGGTCAGGCCAGCATTAATTACCCATCCCTGATGGCCTTTGAGAAGGCAGTGGTGACCCTAAATCACTGATCTTAAATTATTGTATGCTTGAGATGAAGAGAAACCACTGTGCTGTGGAACAAAGGGCATTCCATGACTTTAACCTGGCTATGGTGAAGGAACAGCAGTATATTTCCAAGTTAGGATGAGGTGTAGCTTGGAGAGCAAAATGGATGGTTATGCTCCCATGGCATTTCCTGCCCTTGGCCTTTAGAGGGTTGTATCTTTAGGTAAGTGAGTCAAACTGACTTTGGTGAGTTGTTCTAGTGCATCTTGTAGTTGGTATGCACTGCTGCCATTGTGCATCAGTGGTGGAAGAAGTAGATGTTGAAAGTGGTAGATGGGGTGTCAAACAGGCCTGCACAGGCCTGGATAGTGTTGAGGTTCCTGGATATTATTGGAGCTGCACTCCTCCAGTATTCCATCACACTCCTGATACGTAGATGATGGGGGCATATTTGGAGTACAGGAGGAGAGTGACTTGCTGCAGATTTCCAAGCCTCTGACCTGCTCTTGTAGCCACAGTATCAGTTCAGTTCAGGTTCTGTTCAATATAACCCACGGTATGTTGATAGTGGAGGACTCAACCATTCATCTGTAGATACCTAACTGTCCTGTGACATTTGGACCTTTCTCCCTCATCTCTTTATCTACACTTCAGCACCACCAAGGTCCCAGGTAATTGGGAACCACCATCATCTCTTAAATTCCCCACCTCTGTGACACACGTCATCTTGACTTGGTCATACAGGATATCATGGTTCTCAAGAACCGCTCCATCCACCTCCTTTTCTTGTGACCTCTTTTTCTTCCCTTTTGTGTTTTTTCCTTTCTTCTCTCTCCTTTATTCTCCCAGCCTCAGACTCAGCGCAGACCCCGTGTGGCGGTCTCTCGGCCTGGCGTGGCCTGAGTGTGGACTTTCAGCCTTGAGGTGATTCCTCAAAGTGCAGTCCCATCATGTCTAAGCACTTAAGAAAGACTGTAATTTGATTAGATTCCCTACAGTGTGGAAACAGGCCCTTCGGCCTAAACAGTCCACACTGACCCTCCAAAGAGTAACCTACCCAGACCCATTTCCCTCTGACTAATGCACCTATCACTATGGGCAATTTAGCATGGCCAATTCACCTGGCCTGCACATTTTTGGACTGCGGGAGGAAACTGGAGCACCCGGAGGAAACCCAGGGAGAATGTGCAAACTCCACACAGACAGTCACCCGAGGCTGGAATCGAACTTGGGATCCTGGTGCTGTGAGGCTGAAGTGCTAACCACTGAGCCACCGTGCCGCTTTATTTCTTTATTTTCTACTTAAAACTAAGACAGTCTGCAATGTGTATCATTTAACCTATGGGTGGCATGGTGGCTCAGTGATTGACACTACTGCCTCACAGTACCAGGGTCCCAGGTTCAATCCCAGCCTTGGGTGACTGTCTGTGTGGAGTTTGCACATTCTTCCTGTGTCTGTGTGGGTTTCCTCCCACAGTCCAAAGATGTGCAGGTTAGGTGAGTTGACCATGCTAAATTGCCCATGGTATTAGGTGCATTAGTCAGAGGGAAATGGGTCTGGGAGGGTTACTCTTCAGAGGGGTCAGTGTGGACTGGTTGGGCCAAAGGGCCTGTTTCCACACTGTAGGGAATCTAATCTTAACCTCATTTTGTATGTTTTATGCTATACTATAATACTTGCAATGTTTAACTTTGCTCTTTCTTTCTACATCGTTCTTAAGAGTCTGTATCTCGGTACTTCTACCTAAGATGGCACCTTGAGTGCAATATTAGACACTTTTCACTGCACTTGAGTGCATTTGGTAATAGAATCAAATCAATGTTACTGCTATGCCTGATGAACATCTGCATAGGCTGCTATAATGAAACCCCCTGACAAAGTTGGTGGGTGGGTTGGCCATAAATGTGTTTGGTCAATTATGTAAACCTCACAGACCAGTACTGCTCTACTTGTCAATCAGAAATAAATTAAAATCAAACCACACTGCTTAGTTTCCCACTTCTTTGTGGGTTAAGAGTCTAAGAGAAACTCAGAAGAAGCAGCAGGAACCCAGAAATCCCAGAACCGCAGAGTGGAGACATTTTTGTTTCCGTCAGGGCCTGAAAGATAGATAAAGAGGGAAGGAATTCCAGAGCCTAACAGTGAGAGTTTAGGCCAAACTGCAGAGCCACAATTTCTCAGATGCGATTCAGGAGCTCAAAACAATGTCAATCTTTAGGAGACTTTTGGGAATTGGTAGTGAGATGCCACTTCTGTGGGAGCATGGAGTAAGGGTCACTCTGGAGCTGTCTGAGCCTTCACATCAGAATCCAAGTCCTGGCCTGGAATTCACATGTGCAATGAATGATACCAAATCAAGCTAAGGATGGTTGTTGTCTAGCTGCCTGACAGCGCCAGGGACCTGGGTTTGTTTCCACACTTGGGCAATTGTGTGAAGTTTGCACATTCTCTCTACGTCTGCGTGGGTTTCCTCTGAGTGCTCTGGTCTCCTTCCACCATCCAACAATGTACAGGTTATGTGGATTGGCCATGCTAAATTGCCTCATAATATCCAGGATGTGCAGGCTGGGGGGTTAGCCATGGGAAATGCAGGGTCACAGGGATATGGTAGGCAGGTCGGTCTGGGTGGGATGCTTTTCAGAGGGGCGGTGTGCACTTGATGGGCCCGTTTCCCACCCTGTAGAGATTCTATGATTCTACTTCTGACCATACCCAAATCCCTCTAGAAGCAGTGAAAGGGTAAAATCAAATCACGTTAAAAATAGCAAGATTATTTATAGTATGCAAACTGACCCAAGAAGCTCTTGTGTTTTTATATAATTCATACATAAAGATGGCTTTGGAAACATACATATGGGAACAAAAGGTATATTTCTCGGAAACTGAAAAGTACCTAATCGCCCTGTATTGAGAGGAGCTGTCAGCGGTCCATCAGTCAGGGATGGAGAGAGAAAAAGATTTCCACCTCCCACTTGCACCATCTTGTGGGAGAACAGAGGGTTTGCAAGCAGTTCCCTTAACCCGCCAGTAGCAAAGCAGACATCAAAGGCGTAATTGGTGCCACATCAAAGTCTGAACCCGCGTAATACAAAATATTAGGCAGCAATTACGCAAAAGACCAGAATAAAACATCAAGATTTTGCAAATGCAGAAAATTAAAGCCTGCTGCAAGTAAACGCACTTGAGAAGTGAGTTCAAAGCAATGTCACAAAAAAAGAAATACAGAAATTGCTGGGGAAAAGTAATACCTTTCCGACTATATACTGGACCCGACAGTTTCCCCGTCTCTAAATAGAAAATACTGGCGATGTTCAAAATTACAACTTGGAATGATTTTAACTACGTTTTAATCTGGTTTATTATCAGACAATGTTGTCCCAAATTGCCAAGCGCCTGTGTGGATTAACCATTAATTCAGGATCTGCTGCGAGATGACTTTAAAACCTTTCGGGGGAGACTCGGTTTAATTCAAACTCGTGTCTCATGCTCACGGTGCTGCATCCGTTAGTTCCTCTGACTTTCCGGTCAGGGAATGTTTGGGGATTCAATGCAGAAGGGTTTGTTTGAAAACACAAAGTGACCTTCCACCCCCCCCCCCCCCCAACCCAGTTTAGCGTCTGCAGCGGTCAGAAAGCTCCTGCAAGTGAATAGAGCAATGTCAGAAACAGGTGCATTCAGCCGGGCAAACGTCGAGTCTCGCTTGAGCTCCTGCGGTGCGGATTTGGTGCCACTCGCTGCGAGGATTTTGCGGACTCGGGAGCTCTGGGGTGAGCTGATATCCCAGCACTGAGCACCCCTGTGCCCGCTAACAACACCCCCACCCACCTCCAGCCCCGCTGCGCTAATCCATCAAATTGCCCCTCGCTCGGTCTCAGCCCCGGCCAGGCAACAGAGGGCCGGATTTTGTCCCCCGCCCGAATTCTTCCGCAGACCCATCTCGAAGACCAGGGAACCGCACGGGTCGGCCAATCGGCCCCAAAGACTTGCTGCTGGTTCTCGGAAAGAAATGAGCCCCAGCTCTGCTCTCTGCCCACAAATCCTGCCCTGCTGCTGTTTGTCAGTTGCATGCCCGACTGCGTTTGTTTGCAACGTTAAAAAAAAATGTTTTCCACTATTCATTCAGACAGTGCATTCCAGCTGAGAACTCGCCAGGCAACTTTTACTCTCGCCTCCACTCTTTTGCCTCAGTATAATGTAGAATAGATTACCTTATTCTGACCTCCCCTCGACCCAACACTCCGTTACCGACCTTTCTGTAAGTAGATGCACACCCTCCCCTCCCCCGGACTCTATCAAAAGCCTTCAGAATTACTATCTCTTAATGGATGGAAACGATGTGCCAATTAACACCCTCTGTTCGCTCGCTGTGCTGAGGGGATTACATGCCCTTAAAGATATCAGCGCCAATGTGATTGAGAATTGCTTGGAGATATTGTCAGAATCAGTTTTCTCTCCCCCTCCAGAAACTGCTGAGTTTCTCCAGCAAATTCTCCTCGTATTTGTTTCAGGTCTCCAGGATCCGCAATTCTTTTATTTTTTTCTCTGTGACTGGGACATGCCCTGTTCCATTGTAAATATATTGCTTTTGAAATTGTTGACATTGCTTTGGAAACACAACCACATGATGAAGAAGCCGCGCTCCGAAAGCCAGTGCTTCCAAATAAACCTGTTGGACTATAAGCTGGTGTTGTGTGATTTTTAACTTTGTCCACCCCAGTCCAACATCATTTTGAAATTGCGGCACTGTTGTGACTTACAAATGGACATGCCGTTAAGTCGGCAGGAATTTCTGTCGTGATTCGAAATAAGGGTCTCCCTTAACCCCCATTAGCCAGGGGTCAAGTGCACTAACATGAATGTGAAAAGGATAACTTCGCATGAAAACAAAAGGATTTCTAAAAAAAAAATCAAAACAAGTCCAACTTTTGGATGTAACTGATTGACAATCGAATCTGGAGTTCGTTAATGATATTAAACAATGTGTACACGCCAACTTTGTATAATGTGAAAACACAGGCTCTAATGCTTGTGGCCAATTCATTGCTTCATCGCTATTCTATGGTTTTAAACTTATTTACTTACGTTCAGTAAACAAACACGCCGCCGATTACAGCATTATCATTGATGCCATCGAATACCCTGGCTACTTAATAAACTCAGTTTTAGAAACAAAATAAACTTGAAGTTTTGACCTGGTTCAACTCAGTGGAACGTTTAACCTCCGAGAGAGTCACCTTGGGAATATCTTCAAACAGCAGTCTGAGAGATTTAGACAGAGAGAGAGAGAGAGCAAAAAGGAAGGGGTTCTTGCCAGCGGGCACATTATCAGCAGTCTGCTGTAGCAAGTTCCCAGATCTTTACAATCTCTTTCATGTTTAGGATTTCTGGCGCTGATATCGCGTCACACAATATTCCTCGGGATGGATACTGGCAAGATGTATACACACAGTGCAAAAATTAAAACAGAAACCACACCAAATATTTAATCATTGACTTTAGTGACCCCCTCCGATCCTGATCATAGAAGAAATAGGAAAGGCAAAGTTGGGGAGATTGCTAATAATTATGGAGAGTATAAACTTGAGACTGGAAGACTGTGTAGCCTTTGAATCTACCCAGCAGGGATAACTTAACACGCCACAATTTTTCTTCACTCTCTGATAAAACCGCAAGGGATTCCCCTTGAAAGAAGCAAACATACAGAAAAGCATAAACGGTTCCGTTTATTAGGGACATTAGCTAACAGAAAACTAGGGCAAGCAAACGGAAACATCATTCCACCTCGCCCCGCGCCTTCATGGTTCCCCTCAACGCTGTTCAATCTTGCCCTGCTGTTTTAACACAAGTTTGTAGATCCTCAGGTCAAGGCTTTGTTGCACCGACCCCGGGCCCTGTTGGGAAGCGGATTGTCAGTTTTTGAGAGTTGGAATGAACACGACAAGAGACTGCGATGGGATGGTTTGGGGGATGGGGGGGAGACAGGAGGAGGGGAGTAGATGGAGGTCGTGTCGCTTATTGGTCAGGAGGGCTGTCACTCATACAGATCGTATGAGGATTGGCGGAAAGGTGTGCCCGGGGCGGGTTTTCTTGCCAAACCGGCGCGCTTTATATCTGGATGAAGTTGAAGTGGTGTCAGAAACAGACCGCAACAAGGACAGGATTATATCTACGGCATATGAACCCCGCTCCACACCTTCCACCACCACTACCATCACCACCCACCCAGCACCCCCTTCACCTCACCTCAGAGAGAGAAAGAAACAAGAATAACCCAAGTTACTGCAACCTCCGAGCTATAGAGCAGGTTACAGCCGCTGTTGGATTTCAAATGACACTCTCGCTGCAAACACTGAGCAGGTAACCAGGATTAAAATCAAATCTTTCTCTTTCTCCCACTCAAGTCAATCAGAGGCTTAAAGTGTCTTGCTGCAGCCAAACCACGCAAGACAGAGCGATTTTCTTTTCTAAAAGAAGTGTATTGATTTGCCCAGGTTTGAACGCTGTAATTTGAGAGGGGCGGTGTAAACGGGCTGAATGGTAGACCTTTCGTTAAGAATCGCCCTATTTCTGTTGACGAGGAAGGAGGTACGGTGTGTGGGCGGGTTGGTGGGGGAGGGGTAGGGGGTAAAAGAGTGGAAAATGTCCTTCCTCCCTCCCCCCCCCCCCCGTATATCAGATAATTGGGGTGACGACCTGATATGCGGCGACTTGTTGCATCAGACATGTTGCGACTATTGCTTTGAGTGTTTAGGGCCAAACTGGAGAGTTTGTCAATGTTGAAATGAGATTCCACCCCCGTTTTTTTGTTGTGGCTGGAAATTGGATTCAAAACAGCCCACACGATTCTGGCTTGGCTTTTCCTCCCCCCACTCCCCCGGTTTGGCTCAGGTCAGTTTGTGTCATTTTTACTTTAGAGGAAGGAGCCCTGTCAGTCGAACAGTGCTTCAGAACGTTGTGTCGAACCGCGGTTGGGTTAAAGCGCTGGGTTTCCTTTGGCTGATAGTCACTCTCCCTCCCCCCCCCCCCATTCGGTGATAGTGTAAAAGACGGGACAAGTGCGAGTTCGGGCTGCTCTGGGAGCTCTCTCCTTCATTGAGTTGTCCTGCCCGCCAACAGACAGAGGAAAAAAAAATAAAAGTTGGCAATAGAAGTAGGAAGTTCGGAATTTAAGGGCGTTGATAGCAAAATGATATTTTGAAAGGGACAGAGGGAGGGAAAGTCAGTTCCGCGGCAGAAATATTTTCGCACAACCGGTCTCATCAATCCTTCCCAGTTGTAATTCTGTAGAGTTGGGCTGGACAAAAGGGGAAAGAGGGGTTACTCAACGATCCGCGTTCACGACACTCTCCCATGTCCTCGAAAGGCATTCCGCGTTGCTCTGACCTTTTGTTTTATTTATTTTATGGGCTATTTTTTAAATGTATATTTACGCTGCCTCGCCGCGTCCAGTTTGTAAACACGTTGAGAATTCCCTGTCTCATCCCAGACAACAGTTTTCTTTGCCAAATAACACGTGTTCGCTGGGGTGGGCTGGGGGGCGAGTGTTACATTGACTGAGCTGCACCGATTGAATCCGGCCGAGGAGTCGAAACTGGGCGGGTTCAGTGTGAGTCACACGACACACACACCAAAAACTCACTTAGCAAACCAGCAGCAGTGGCCTGAACCACAAAGCAGTTGAAGCCGGTAGCATCCTACATTCCAGAATTTGCTGATCTGTACCACACCTCTCCCTACCACACCTCAGGCTGCCTGCTTCCATACACAGGCACGCTCCTGCCATCTGCTTTTTCCAGTGTCTGGCCCCCGTTTTACCCTCTACCCATCTCAGTCACCAGCCCCATCCTGCTTCCCTCCCCGGGCTCAGGCTGCACAGATTCTGCTGCCGGGAATCCTCTGCTTTACTTGTTATGGGTGAGACAAGTGGCAGTTTCAGTGTCCGGAACCCCCCCGCCCAGGGCTTTGCTGTTTCCTCCGGCAGTAAACATACCAAAAGGAAGATGAGGTGGGGAGAGGGTTTGATGAGACAGCCACCCCGGGGAGCTGCAAGGGGAGAGTGTACAGATTGTCGATCGCAGGCAGTTGAAAGTTTGGCACTGGTGTCGCTGTCCGAACCGGGACTGGGGGAGAGAGAGAGACTGAGAGGGAGAGAGAGGGCAGTCAGTTGGAGTGGGGAGAAGCCTTGCTGACCTCTGGAAGCGAAAACAGGAGACCAACAAACTTCCAAACGCGGAGAGTCGTGCTCAGACGCAGCTTTTGTTCGGCAGGATTTTAACGCTGAGCTGTGATAACTGTTAATATTAGACACAACCATGACAAAGGGCAATGTTTAAAACAAAAACACAGGGTTACTTTGGTTATTTGAGAATGGGGTATTAGAAAAATAAGATGAATATTCCCATTCCTGACAGAACTAGAGAGACTGAGCTATTAATTTAATGTTAACACTGAACCACCTCAAATGCTTTTCGTCCTTGGTTTAGCCGGTCGTGGTGATCACACGTACTTCAGAAGGAAAGGGGATAAGATTTGAGCGGTTTCGTTCCACTGTAACGCTTCCAGTGAGGTTGCTGTCCCTGTTTGGCTTGTGAGAATAATGTTGGTAAACGGCAATGGGACTCGGACCGAGGGAAGACTGAGGATGCGAGAGAAGTCAGGAGTGTGGGAGAAAGCTGGCGAGAGAGGGCAGAGTCGACCAGGCTGGAGGCTGCGAGAACACAGCAAGGCAGGCAGCATCAGGGGGCTGGGGGCACACAGCAAGGCAGGCAGCATCAGGAGGCTGGGGGAACACAGCAAGGCAGGCAGCATCAGGAGGCTGGGGGAACACAGCAAGGCAGGCAGCATCAGGAGGCTGGGGGCACACAACAAGGCAGGCAGCATCAGGAGGCTGGGGGAGCACAGCAAGGCAGGCAGCATCAGGAGACTGAGAGCACAGCAAGGCAGGCAGCATCAGGAGACTGAGAGCACAGCAAGGCAGGCAGCATCAGGAGACTGAGAGCACAGCAAGGCAGGCAGCATCAGGAGACTGAGAGCACAGCAAGGCAGGCAGCATCAGGAGGCTGGGGGAACACAGCAAGCCAGGCAGCATCAGGAGGCTGGGGGAACACAGCAAGCCAGGCAGCATCAGGAGGCTGGGGGAACACAGCAAGCCAGGCAGCATCAGGAGGGGGGGGGGGGGGGGGGGGGGGGGGGGGGGGGGGGGGGGGGAGGTGGTTGGAGGGATATTTGAAGTCAGGCTGAAGTCGGGCACAGAGAGGACGCTTTGTTCCTGATGAAGGGCTTTTGCCCGAAACGTCGATTTTGCTGCTCGTCGGATGCTGCCTGAATTGCTGTGCTCTTCCAGCACCACTAATCCAGAATCTGGTTTCCAGCATCTGCAGTCATTGTTTTTACCTCACAGAGAGGACGCCAGCAATGTGCAGCTGAACCAGAAAGTGGTGTGCAAGAGCGCTAAACGACAACCAGGAGCATTGAGTGGCTTCTATCCAGAGAGAGAGAGAGAGACACCAGGAAGTGTGTCTGGGCAGAAAGAGGCAGGAACCGTTGAGGGTGTTCCCAGAAACCCAGGGTACCCAGACTGATCAAACCCTGCCTTGTATCCCATGGGTCAGTTTTCAACCCTCCTCCATTAAGTCCAAAGGCACTCATCATGGTAAGGGGCTTTTGTGGAGCAATGGTAGTGACCTTGCCTCTGAGGCAGGAGACCTGAGTTCAAGTCCCACCTGCTGCAGAGGTGAGCAATGACATCTCCGAACAGGTTAGTAGAAAACATACCCAGTCACCGTTAGCAGTTCAGGGTCGACGGTGAGAAGCCGATACACAACTCTGAAGCTGGGTCTGAGCCTGCCCCCCCCCCCCCCCCCAAGGGGACGGTTTTGGGCGGGCGGGCGAGTTTATTGCTGACACCCAGTGTTGTTGGCCGGAGAATAAATTGGTGCTTGGAAGCTGCCTCAGAGGGAGGTGTCAATAGTGTGGTACTGGAAAATCCTGATGAAGGGCTTTTACCCGAAACGTCGATTCTCCTGCTCCTCGGATGCTGCCTGACCTGCTGTGCTTTTCCAGCAACTACACTCTGGACTCTCATCTCCAGCACCCCTCACTTTCGCTCGGAGGAGGGGTGTTTGGGGGGGGAATGCAGTGTGTAGTTTCTTCCAGAGTGAAAACTAAACCCGGATCCGGTCCAGAGCACTTTGCATGATGAGTTGAAGGTACTTTGTGCGCATGTTCTGGCTGCTCTGAGCCATCGCCGGGACTGGGTGCTGCTGTGGCTGGCGAGCTGAAGTGCTCTGTGGGGTGTACTCTGTGTGTACCCTTCCCCATCCCGACAGGGTGGGGGGGTCCGACTCACTGCGGGGGAGGTAACTGCTTTCCCCAGCGAGCATTGCAAATTCGGCAGCAAAGTTTATCACCGACTAGACGGAATTGTAATCTCCGTGTGTTTGATCGTTCAGGTAAAGTTCGGCAGCGGTGTGTGTGTGTCTCTGTGTGTATGTCTCTCTGTGCGCGCGTATGTCCCTGTGTGTGTCTCTGTGTATCTGTGTGTCTCTCTCTCCCCGTGTCTGTGTGTGCGCGCGTATGTCCCTGTGTGTGTCTCTATGTGTGTCTCTCTCCCCGTGTCTGTGTGTGTGCGCGTATGCTGTGTATCTGTGTGTGTGTCTCTCCCTCTGTGTCTGTGTGTGCGCGTATGTCCCTGTGTGTGTGTCTCTCTGTGTCTGTGTGTGCGTATGTATGTCCCTGTGTGTGTCTCTGTGTGTCTGTGTATGTCCCTCTCCCTCTGTGTCTGTGTGCGCGCGTATGTGTCTGTGTGTATGTCTCTCTCTCTCTGTGCCTGTGTGTGCGCGCGTATGTCTCTGTGTCTGTCTCTGTGTGTCTGTCTGTGTGTGCGCGTGTGCGTATGTCCCTGTGTGTCTCTGTGTGTCTGTATGTATGTCTCTCTCTCTGTGTCTGTGTGTGCGCGTGTATGTCCCTGTGTTTGTCTATGTGTATGTCTCTCTCCCTCTGTGTCTGTGTGCGCGTATGTCTCTGTGTCTGTCTCTGTGTGTCTATGTGTATGTCTCTCTCCCTCTGTGTCTGTGTGCGCGTATGTCTCTGTGTCTGTCTCTGTGTGTCTATGTGTATGTCTCTCTCCCTCTGTGTCTGTGTGCGCGTATGTCTCTGTGTCTGTCTCTGTGTGTCTATGTGTATGTCTCTCTCCCTCTGTGTCTGTGTGCGCGTATGTCTCTGTGTCTGTCTCTGTGTGTCTATGTGTATGTCTCTCTCCCTCTGTGTCTGTGTGCGCGTATGTCTCTGTGTCTGTCTCTGTGTGTCTATGTGTATGTCTCTCTCCCTCTGTGTCTGTGTGCGCGTATGTCTCTGTGTCTGTCTCTGTGTGTCTATGTGTATGTCTCTCTCCCTCTGTGTCTGTGTGCGCGTATGTCTCTGTGTCTGTCTCTGTGTGTCTATGTGTATGTCTCTCTCCCTCTGTGTCTGTGTGCGCGTATGTCTCTGTGTCTCTATGTGTATGTCTCTCTCCCTCTGTGTCTGTGTGCGCGTATGTCTCTGTGTCTGTCTCTGTGTGTCTATGTGTATGTCTCTCTCCCTCTGTGTCTATGTGTGTGTGTGTCAGGGGCTTCATCGAACAGAGAAAAAGAAAGAATCCAGACAGAGCCATACAAGTATTTTATTCAGAAGCCATTTACGAACTGGACAGTAACTTCCAAAAGGAAACTGGATATGTATTTGTAAAAGAATTTCCAAAGCCATGGGGAGGGTATGTGTGTGTGTGTTAAGGGGTGGGGGGGAGGGGGGGGGGGGGGGCGGGAAGGGGAGTTGAAGGTTGTGTAGAGAGGGGAGAATGGGACATCTTGATCACATTTTCAGCCAGCTAGCACAGCTACGGCCGAGCTGTCTCAATCTACATATTCAGATACTCTGAACGGAGAAAGGGGTATCTGAAGCTAGTGATACCAACATGAAAAAAAAGGACTGATATGAGTTTACACAGTAAGCTTGCAAATGAAACTTGGTGTAGATAAACATACACTGGAAGATGCAAATAATTAAATGATAGGGGCCAGGGATTTGTGCAGGGACACATTAAATTCTCTCGTGTCAAACCAGTTGGGTTGAGGTTAAAGGAGATCTAGGAGCAATTGTGAGTCTATGACTGTTTAACAACAGAAGATACCAGAAACAGAGTTTCTGATCAATGTAGAAAAGAATAGATGTGAGCCATTAAGCTGAAGCTGTACTGAGCCCTCTTCAGATCTTGTTGTGAGTTCCGAATGCAGTGAGTTATTAAAACACAAGGGAAAACATCATTGTTGGATACAGTACAGAGAAGTACAGGTGGATGTTCCCTAGTGCCAGAGTTATGGAAAAATAAAGTTTGTAATAGAAATGTAGGATCTTCAGCTTCAAAGGGGGAATGAGAGGTATTGATAGAATTCACAAGAGCCTGAATGCAATCAGAAATGTTAAGTAGTAATATTTCTTTCAAGTTAAATCATATTTGTAAGATCATATTTGTAAAATTAAGGCAACATAATTTAAAACCTGAAAGGAAATTTCACACTGATGTCAGGAAGCAAGGAGTAATTAATATTTGGGTAATGTAACACCAGATTGCACTTATATCGGATTTTCATGACCTCAGGCTGCCCTGGAACACTTTGCAACCAGCAAGTAATCTTTTGAGTGGTGTCCCTATTTTAATATAAGAATGTTAGCAGGCAATTTGTAGACAGCAGTGTTCCATGAACAGAAATGACATAAATGGCCAAATAATCTGTCCTAATGTTGTGTTGAGGGATAAGTGTTGATGATGGTACTGAGAGAATTTGCCATATTTGCTTGTGGGATCTTTCCATTCATTCAAGAAGGCAAATTGAGGTATGTTTCAATGTGGCTCAGGGCTTGATTTAGATCTTCTGAGATGAAGCTACTACTTACTGAGTTGTTACTAACATTGTCATATAATACCTTATCATTGATCTTGACAACTTGAGGTTCACATTAGTGGTTTAAAATATAATTGGGACATGCAAGTATGTTCCTTGTACCACTGGCACTGGGTTTTGTTTTCTCATATATTTCTAGCCCTCAATCCGACATGGATCCTAATGTCTCTGGTTGCATTTGCTGTTACACTGCCACATTTTCGCAGCAGAATAAGTTTGTTATACGTAATACACATGACTCCTGGGTACAATAATCTCCCTTGTGACATGTATCACTTAATTTCCAATAGTGTTTACCCCAGGGGAAAGGGAGAGAAGGAACTTAAAATATTAATGAAAGCAATGTGAGGTGAGGATCTGAATTGGGATTCAAAAGTGATCATCAGTTTCAACCGCAACATTTGAAAATACTGTGGCTCTAATGCGCTGACATCTAAACTTATATGGATTACTATGTTTCATTTGGTGTACTTTTATTGTGGCAAGGAGTTATTTGGCATCACAGTAAAATCATATACATGAACGTCAAATGGTTTACTTAAAATCTGTGCATCATAGCATTGCTTTTGCTATAATACTCTCTGATTATGAAATATATTGATAAATAAAAGAAAAATTGAAGAGCTGTTGGTTTTGCAGCACATTCATGATGCAAATCACACATCAGAGTAAAATGAGATTTGCATTGACCTCATCCTTTGTCATAGCGAACTGAAAGAAGTGGGAAGGCATATTAATACACCACCTACATCACTAGCTGTGTATAATTAGACTGAGGTGATTAGCTATACTTAAGATCACTTTAATCTCATGCAGGATGAAATGAGAAGTGGCAGGATCAGGCACTTTGAGAAGCAGTGAAGTTGCCATTTTGACTTAGCTACCGGGTTAGGATGGCATATTTGTTATAAAGTGATTCTATTATTTTTAAAGCCCACAAGTTTAGATGATTGTGAGTATCCATCATTATGCAGATACTGGATTGTTATGTTCAAGGTAATGGATCAATGTGATCCAATTAAAACCACTGCCCTAATTTAACAAGTGCTGCAAATGATTTATCTGCCTTTGCATTGTTGTAACAGAGCTCAGTGTAATTTTCATCCTTAATCACCAACAAAACAGTGTTAGAACTTCTCAAATTAATTCAGTGTTTTAATTATCAAGATTTGTCTCTGATCTTTATTTCAGCTAACAGTAACATCCAAAAGTGTTTTCTTAAAATTACTTGAATTATTTAAACTTTTGAAATGATTCTCAGCTCTAATTCTGTTTGATAGTAACTTTAATTTTATTTCATTTTTAGATCATACCCTATTGAGTGCTGAATTACAACACACTATTGGATAACCAAGCAATCCTTTACAGAGGAGACAACTTGGTGGAGCCAAGGATCCTTGCGGAGGTCTACTTTCACAGACGTGGTGTGCTCTTCCTTAACGTTCAAAACTGTTTCTTCAAAGATTGTTCCAGAAATTTTCAAGACTGTATCCCAAAGTAGAAACGCAGCAGTCCCAGGCTTTGGCAATGGGCAGCGTGCGTGCCAACCGCTACAGCATTGTGTCCTCCGAGGAAGACGGGATGAAACTAGCTACAATGGCAGTTGCCAACGGCTACGGCAATGGCAAAAGCAAGGTACACACCAGGCAGCAGTGCCGAAGCAGATTTGTGAAGAAAGATGGCCATTGCAATGTTCAGTTTGTAAATATGAGTGAGAAGGGGCAACGCTACTTGTCAGACATCTTCACAACATGCGTGGACATTCGTTGGCGGTGGATGCTGGTCATCTTCTGCCTGTCCTTCATCTTGTCCTGGCTGTTGTTTGGTTGCATGTTTTGGCTTATTGCACTGATGCATGGTGACTTGGATGGCAAAGACTCACATAAACTATGTGTTTCTGAAGTCAAAAGCTTTACAGCTGCATTTCTATTCTCCATTGAGACTCAGACCACTATTGGATATGGCTTCCGTTGTGTGACTGAAGAATGCCCCATAGCTGTATTCATAGTAGTCTTTCAGTCCATTGTGGGCTGCATCATTGATGCTTTCATCATTGGTGCTGTCATGGCCAAGATGGCCAAACCAAAAAAGAGAAATGAAACACTCATTTTCAGCGATAGTGCTGTGATTGCTATGAGAGATGGAAAGCTCTGTTTAATGTGGCGAGTTGGAAATTTACGAAAGAGCCACTTAGTGGAAGCCCATGTAAGGGCCCAGCTGCTTAAATCTAGAATAACACCAGAGGGTGAATACATACCCTTGGATCAAGTAGATGTTAATGTAGGCTTTGATAGTGGAATAGATAGAATATTTCTAGTGTCACCAATTACAATAGTACATGAAATTGATGAAGACAGTCCTTTCTATGACTTGAGCAAACAGGACATGGACAATGCAGATTTTGAAATTGTCGTGATTCTTGAAGGAATGGTGGAAGCTACAGCAATGACCACACAGTGTCGTAGCTCATATCTTGCCAGTGAAATTCTCTGGGGTCACCGATTTGAACCAGTGCTCTTTGAGGAGAAAAACTACTACAAAGTTGATTATTCCCGCTTTCACAAAACCTACGAGGTGCCTAATACGCCTCTCTGCAGTGCCAGGGATTTGGCAGAAAAGAAATACATACTCTCCACACCCAACACTTTCTGCTATGAAAATGAGGTGGCCCTCATGAACAAAGACGATGAGGACAGTGAGGCTGGGTCCCCAGAGAATCCGAGCACGGAGACACTAACTAACACGGACCATAATCAGGCCACTGTCCCATTAGAACCTCGCCCACTCAGACGGGAATCTGAAATTTGACACCTAAAATGCATCTTTTTTTTAAAAAAAGATAATGTATCCTCAAAGCATATTGTGCTTAACTGTGCCTAGAACAGCACACCAAGAAAAGGGTCCTGTTGAAGTCAGACTTTGCTGAAAGGCCATCCTACACAGGTTGTTCTTCTTTAGTGACAGACTGGAGAAGATCAATTCTTTCAAACAAAGCACTAATAATAATTTTTGACCTGATAAGGAGGCACATAATGGCAAATGCAGTAGCATATATATACATACATATATGGCAAAACTTGAACTTGCAGGAAAGACTGGGTGGATGTAAGTTAACCCAAAACATTAAGTACACCGAACAAAATGGCTCTGAAAGGAAACTTATTGTTCTGAGCGAGGATTTCATCTGCTCTGAAATGGTTTAACTGAACTCCTGAAAGAACAGTGACCACTGAAGAACAATTTAATAGATAAGTTGATAAGTGAAGTTGCGGCTTATATAATATTTATTTTTGAAGTTTTCTTCTATTGATTTATTGTGATCAAATCAAAATCAGTATTTATGATTCCTTTGCTTTTCTAAAACCGTGAATTAAAAATTGGTTTGATTTTCTTTCTCCTAGATCCTTTAAAATTGACTGACTTTAGTTTCCAAAGAATTGGTTGACTTAATTCTTGATGGTAGTGTCCCGCATATGAAAACCTTGACAATTCGCTGCACTGACCCGATGAAATTCATAGTTCCACTGTTCAGAAAAGAATTAATTGCATGGATATTTTCATCCATTATTAGCAAATTTTATGGTCTCCCTTTTTCAGAAGTACATATATCATAAAGTTAAGTTTAACTAATGACAAAGGGCAAGCATGTCTGGCTATCTAACTATTGCAGATGTTAAGATACTAGTCCTTTTCCAACAAGCTTTATCTGTGAATATAGATCTTCCAAAGGTGAAGTGCAGCGCATTCCTCTCCTTTTAAGCAAGCAATGAAACCCAAACCTAAATCCTTGCATGTTTATCAGCATCTTGCTGTTCCACATTCACCCAAAAAGTGGAACATTTTGGCCAGCAAATTTTCCCGGCTATTGATTTCATTCTGTAATCGCCCAGCAGATATTGTGACTTGGGTGTGGCAAGATGAAGGAAAGACATTCCTCTACTTTGCCCTCGCCCATCCTCTCCGCAAGTTGGGTCTATTCTCTTGAAACACTCTGATAGCAAATGAGACATCATTCTTGGTGGCAGTATACATGCTACCCTGAGAATTGAACTTATAACACTTTGGCTGGAAGTCCAGTTAATCCACTAAGCACCATAACCACAACTAAGCACCATAACCACTTAGACTAGAAACAAACCTGAGCTGTATTGCTGCCTATCTGGGATATAGTGGGGTATGATTTCTCTGCAGCAAAATAGCTCACAACAGAGTGAATTAGAAATAATCTTTCCAGTGAGCAAGACCTATGGTACTAGCCTTCAGAAGGTTTGAGCATCTGTGGCTTATCTAACCTGCTCACCTGAATGAAGCTGCACAGAGGAGGGAATAATGGAGAGGTCAAATCACAATGTTCAAACATTAAGTTTTTTTAAATGGAATGTTACAAAGAATTTTAAACGCTTTTGATTTTTCATTGTCTGCACTAGAAGAGAGCATCCTGTTTCTTGATATTTTCCTTTCCACAGCTGTTCAGCTGAATGTCACAGCAGTTAGTTCAAGTCCACAACTCTACATTCCAAAGCTGGTTTGTCTGAGGAAGAAGACTGTTACTGCTGTGACAACATATTTAGACTGACCTCCCAAATGATCACATAATCTTTAAGAGATGGTCCATCACTCAAAACAGTTTTTGGTTCTCATTGAAGTTGCAGCAGAATTAACCAGGTTTGGACCAGCTTAGAATAGTGGGAAAAGGGTCACTGAATATTTTGGTATAGATTGTTGGCATGTCACCAAGCAAATGACATCCACTGTTCTTAAAAAAAAAAAATTAAGTTGAATATTAGGCGCACTGGAAGAAAGACAGAACATTTCTTGTTTAAAAATTTACCAGTATTTTTTATGCGGTGAGAGACATTAGCAGAACTCGGCTTGTTTTGATGTGGTAGTTAAATGTCACTGACCTTCTGAAAGCAGACAGTAAAGTGGGGTCAGCACATCTGCCAACTAATTGCAAGTGGTCTTCTTGCCAACTCTAATTATAGCTTTATTAGCCATTTTTCCCGTGGAGGACTTTGAATTGCCTGTTTAGGCACTTGGCAGCTTTCACTGACCTACAAGTGGTTGTGGGTCCTACAGAAACCAAAAACAGTGAACAATACATGACAGCTTGGAAATAGAAATGGGTTTGGGTGGGTAGGGGTGTGGGAGGGTAGGTTCACCGATACACACAAATGACTGATTAGTTAACTGTAGAGAGAAAATATGCACAAGGCAACTTGAAGATGGATGCCATCCGTCAGTATAAAAATTGCAAAAATACTGCACATGCTGCTAATAAAAGTGCATCCCTCGGTTCCTTAGAATGGAATTCCAACCAAAGAGTATTTAAACCAGCAAATAAAGCAATGGAAAAAGAGCAGGAAACCAAGGAGCTGGCTTACAACACTTTGGATTGACCTGCAAAATGCTGCCATTTCACTGAAGAGAAATTAGCACATTTAAAAAATTTAAAAAAACCAAAAAAAAACTTTTTTGAACACTTCAGGGCTCAATTGCCTGATGCATATATTTATCAGGAAAAAGAAAACAGCATTTTTACTACAGAAAACTCTTGCAATATATAGTTTTTAATAAAATGTACAGTTTATAAATGTTTAATGAATATTTTCATATTTAAAGCCAAATGTAAATAGAGTCAAAATAAGATGCCACATGAGGATAAAAACTGGCAATTCAGTATCTTGTAACAACCAGTAGACCCTAGATGCTGCAGGTTAGCGCAGGTCACTTGATTTTAACATTGTTCAAGGTAAATAGGGTTTGTTACAACTATGAACTTTCATTATTTATTATTTAAGCATGACATAAAGTTAAAATTCATAGAATACCTTAATGACATTTAAAAAAAAACTGGTTAGAATTTGGAATGTTGCAATCTTGTCAAGACATGACAAACTAGTTTAACTCTCATGCACTCTTTGTACGAAATATTTCCACTAAAGATATATTTTTTTGGCCTTCCTACAAGGCATTTTGGGATAACAATATTGTGAAGTACTGTAATGTCTGTAACGTACAGCTGCTCTTGACCATTTAACTTATTTAGTGCTGCACGGTGGTCACCTCTCTGCCAGTAAGATTTGTTGTCTTATGAACTCCTTTCAGCTTTCCTTACGGACACTTGCAGCTTGGAAAATCTACATTTTGATGATGTTCTTGATTTTATTATACTTGTACCATTTTTGCAGCCTTTTGTATCAACGTCTTCCTACTGTACTGCACAGATCCACCAATTGTACAGATTTTTTTAAAAAAATGTATGTCTTATTTTATGGTTGAAATAAATTTTTGTGAAATATTACAGACTGCTGACTTTACGATGCATCCTCAATGTTTTAATATAAGATCATACCTATTCACTGAATAGAATTCCCACACATCTCCTGTAGACAACGCTAATCTTTTTATTTGTCCTGTGTGTTTTCCCTGTAAACATTATTATGGAAATTAGCACACAATAGAGGCATCACTGAAAATACAGCAACAGCAATAAATTTGGATTTCTCCGAATTACCTTAGCAATGTTATCAGAAGATATGCCCAGAAGAAAAGTAAGTTTTAACATTAGCCCTTAGCCACCTTCTCTGAATATTGTCATTGTAGAAGGAGCTGTAGAAGGAGCTTTATGGTCTGCTTATGCTCTTTTTAATTATGACTGAAATGGAGGATGAACGACCTAAACATGAGATGGCAAACAGTGAAGATTTCAGTCACCTGTTGACACACCTTGATGACTATCATCTAACCAGCTTCATTTTTACTTTTTGCTCATATTAAGAAGCTAATTAGCCGCTTGACAGACAGAAGAAAAAACTGATTGTGGCTGCAGCTACATGCTGTTTCTGACAGCTAAATTCAACAAATTAATGTTGCTTGAACATATGAGCAGAAAGCCAGAGGCAACTACCAGTGTGAATGACATGCTAAATGCCAGAAGCAAGAGTACTTTATAACTTTCGAACAAAAGAGGAAACCATTGCCAGTGAGATATCTGGCTTGTTGCAGATTTTGCACAATTTCATTCAGAAGATGAATCCTGAACCTGTTTTGCCATTCAGTTGGACCATGATCAATCTGTATATTAACTTCACCTACCTACCTTGGCTCCATCACAATCAATATCCTTGCCTAACAAAAAAATGTATGAATCTCAGCATCTTAGTCAGCGTTGGGAGCAATTGTCCTGGCCAATATTAACCCCACTTTCAAAACCACAAACAAAACAGATGATCTTATTATCATTGCATTGACATTTAGATTCATAGAGATGTACAGCATGGAAACAGACCCTTCAATCCAACTAGTCTATGCTGACCACAGAACATAAAATATTACAGCATAGTACAGGCCCTTCAGCCCTCGATGTTGCGCCACCCTGTGAAACCAATCTGAAGCCCATCTAACCTACACTATTCCATTCTCGTCCATGTACCTACCCAATGACCATTTAAATGCCTCTAAAATTGGCAAGTCTACAACTGTTGCACGCAGGCCGTTCCACGCCCCTACTACTTTCTGAGTAAAGAAACTATCTCTGACATCTGTCTTATATCTATCACCCCTCAATTTAAAACTCTGTCCCCTCATGCTAACCATCACCATCTGAAGAAAAAGGCTCTCACTGTTCACCTGATCTAACCCTCTGATTATCTTATATGTCTCGATTAAGTCACATTTCAACCTTCTCTCTAGTGAAAACAGCCTCAAGTCCCTCAACCTTTCCACATAAGACCTTCCCTCCATAGCAGGCAACAGCCGAGTAAATCTCCTCTGAACCGTTTCCAAAGCTTCCACATCCTACCTATAGTGCGGCGACCAAAACTGCACGCAATACTCTCAAGTGCGGCTGCACCAGAATTTTGTACAGCTGCAGCATGATCTCATAGTTCCAAAGCTTGATCCCTCTACTAATAAAGGCTAACACACTGTATGCCTTCTTAACAGCCCTATCAACCTGGGTGGCAAATTTGAGGGATCTATGTACATGGACACTGAGATCTCTCTGCTTATCTGCCTACCAAGACCCTTACCATTTGCCCAGTACTCTACATTCCTGTTACTCCTTCCAAAGTGAATACCTCATTCCTATCTGCATTTAACTCCATTTGCCACCTTTTAGTTCAGGTCTGCAGCTTATCTATGTCCCTCTGCAGCCTACACCATCCTTTGGCACTATCCACAATTGTACCGAACTTAGTGTCATCCCCACATTTACTAACCCATCCTTCTATGCCCTTATCCAAGTCGTTTGTAAACATGACAAACAGCAGTGGACCCAAAACAGATCCTTGCAGTACACCAGTAGTAACTAAACTCCAGGATGAACATTTCCCATCAACCACCATTCTCTGTCCTCTTTCAGCTAGTCAATATCTGACCCAAACCGCTAAATCTCCCTCAATCCCATGCCTCCCTATTTTGTGCAGTAGCCTGCCATGGGAAACCTTATCAAATGCCTTACTGAAATCCATATATGCCACTTCAATGGCTTTACCCTCATCTACCTGTTTGGTCACCTTCACAAAGAACTCAATAAGGTTTGTGAGGCATGACCTATCCTTCATACCCTTCATACCCAAAAATATTCACCAGGTATCCTAAATTAATCTAGTCCCATTTCATAGAGTCATAGAGATGTACAGCATGGAAACAGACCCTTCGGTCCAAGCCGTCCATGCCGATCAGATATCCCAACCCAATCTAGTCCCACCTGCCAGCACCCGGCCCATATCCCTCCAAATCCTTCCTATTCATATACACATCCAAATGCCTCTTAAATGTTGCAATTGTACCAGCCTCCACCACATCCTCTGGCAGCTCATTCCATACAGGTACTACTCACTGTGTGAAAAAGTTGCCCCTTAGGTCTCTTTTATATCTTTCCCCTTTCACCTATGCCTTCTAGTTCTGGACTCCCCGACTCCAGGGAAAAGACTTTGTCTACTTATCCTATCCATGCCCCTCATAATTTTGTAAACCTCTAT
>NC_057733.1:41425918-41473471 GCF_004010195.1 Chiloscyllium plagiosum | reverse complement strand
GATAGGAAGGAGACCAGAATTGCACGCAATATTCCAACAGTGTCCTAACCAATGTCCTGTACAGCCGCAACATGACCTCCCAACTCCTGTACTCAATACTCTGACCAATAAAGGAAAGCATACCAAGCACCTTCTTCACTATCCTATCTACCTGCGACTCCACTTTCAAGGAGCTATGAACCTGCACTCCAAGGTCTCTTTGTTCAGCAACACTCCCGAGGACCTTATGTGCCAGCTTTATGGGAGATTTCTCTGCAAAATCTGGTTGGCTTATTAAAGCACTATCACCTGATGAAGGAGCGGCGCTCCGGATGCTAGTGTGCTTCCAATTAAACCTGTTGGACTATAACCTGGTGTTGTGTGATTTTTAACCAAAGGCACTAAAACAGTGACTACACTTCAAAGGTACTCCATCGGCTGGAACATCCACAGGTCATGAGAGAAGTGATATTGTTGCTAGTCTTTCATATTTGTAAATCATTGAACACTTCACTGAGGGTTACCATTTGGGCGACATGCCTATATGTTTTTGCAGTACTGTCAATGGCTTACGTACTGTCCCAAATTCTGATCTACTAAACTTAGCTTTAGACTTTATTGTAATTAGATTAGATTTAGATTAGATTACTTTACAGTGTGGAAACAGGCCCTTCGGCCCAACAAGTCCACACCGACCCACCGAAGCGCAACCCACCCATACCCCTACATTTACCCCTTTGTGTACTCATTTACAGGAGTACAGTGAAAAGCTTTCAATGTTGCCACACATGGCGTCATCTTAGGTTCAAATACCTAGGTACAAAAACTTAAGGACAAGGTGGAAAGAAATAAGGAACAAAGTTAAAAGTTAAACATTACAGTCACTCTATATTCGAGATAGAGCATGTATGTTTTGCTGTGGCTCCAACACACCCACTGATCTTTTCAGCTCTCTGTTCACTGGCTGTTATCTCTGATGTTTTGCATGCATAATCTTAATACAATTTGCTGCTGTTCTTTGACTGGCAAATGCTCATGATGTGGGAATACAGTGCACAGCATATGTGCAAGTGTCTGAATCCCTGTGCGATGGTTTGTTAATCTGGTGCTTGTTCTGTGCTATGTATACTTTCAATCAGGTGCTCCGAGAGAGATAGAGGATGATAAACATTAAGGCACACCAGCAAAGATTATTAGTTCTTTTTAACACGACTCAGTCCAACACATTTGGCATAGCAGTGGTATAAAATGGGCTTGAATTCTATTCCAATATTGTCAATGCTATGTATTACGTGCTCATTCTAGAACAGAATTAGCAGTTGACCATAACTTATTATAGTCAGAAATGATCCTTCAAAACAATCCTCTTTATTGTCGTCCAGTTTTCTAAACATCAATACAGGACAACGTTGTGTCATTCTTCTGTTTCATGAATTCATATACATTTCTTTAATTAGTTTGGTTTGCAAACTTTAATTATCTTTTTTGATTATTTTTCATGTGAATGATCTCTATCTGCTCATCTTGTCATGTCTTTAAATTTTTGGATATCATTTAAACCAAAACAATCATCATGCCTCCACTGCATTATTATGATTTTAAATATTTTAATACATAATTTCAAAACGTTTATTGTCTTTTAATGTACCGTTAGAACAGGGATTGAGAGATTCACTTGAGGTGCTTATCAATGATGTTTCTTAATCTGCACTGAATAGATGTTTTAATTGGAGCTTAAAATACTTGCAGTTGACTTGCAAGTAAACCTATAGGTTAGAAACTTACAAACTTACAACACCCAAAGGTCCAAAAATAGGACGCATGGAGTTATCTCAGATCAGTTTCAGATGTCAGTCATTCCCTGTTAAAGGGCACTATCACCTGATAGAACATCTTGTGATTGTGTTGTCCAATCACAGCATTTGAAAATACAGAAATAGATCATTGCAGCTTCTGCCAGAACTGAAGCAGCTAAACCTCCAAAAGCAACATATAAAGTGGGATGAAGTACTACTTATCAAATTTTGCATTTTTCTGCTAGATGCATTATTTTAAAATTTCTAGTATTTAAACATTTGTTTTTGTTCAGAAAATACAAGCTCGCCAGTCAGGTTAAGCATGTTGCAAAAAACAGAACCGCTAAGGAGAAACATAAACAACAGAACACAATTCTACAGAGAGCTGACATATCCAGTGTTATACCCAAAGGCAAGATTAAGTTGCTGCTGAAGCCTATCGTACCCCACATAAATGTATGTAGCAGGGCAAGAGCCAATCCTACTGGATCTGAGGCTTTCATTTAAATCTGATTGACCTCACTACATGGAAAAGCACAGGGAAATTGATGGTACTGGGGAGAAGGTTGAGAAGAATGCTAACTTTGTGAATGACCTTGGCATCCAGCTAATTGAACTTTGCTGAAATTATCTTATAAACATGTTATGCAGTCTGACTTCATTGGCTTTTTACTACTGTTTATTGAGATTCAATATTTTTTAACACCAAGACAGAATGAACTGTCAGATGTCTATATGAGTACACTCTTCACAGTTGTAAACAAGAACAGGGAACAGTCTCTGGAGATTACATAGCATCATGGGAATGAATGGTGAAGTGGCAAGAGGTTGGCATTTTGTGGTCATCATGATGCCGGCAGGCTTGAAAGATGAGGGGGAGTCTTCCAATCATTATTTTTGTAGCACCGTTGATGAGGATCATTGGCTTAGCCCATGGGCTTTTGTATGAACAATTCTGAAAATTTGGATGGAAGATCTGACTTCCATTCTTTTAAATATTTCTCTGATATATTTTATTCATTTTACATTTCCTTTATATGCAAATTTGTCATTCAAAAACTCTCAACCAAATAATCTAAGCACAAAAAGTAAACTCTATGCTATTTCTAAATTGAGTCTATTTTGATTAAGCTGCTATCAACCATCCATTGATATCTCCATGTTCTAGGAACTAAACAGAGTGTGGGTGACAAACATTGCTAACACTTCAGCTCCAAATTGAACTGGTTTGGGCTTTAAAACCTGTAATTCCTGAATATAATGTGTGAAACTCATTGGATCAAATTTCAATGAATACCAAATTCAAATTCTTGTCAGCTGAGGGAATTGGTTTAGCTCATTTGGCTGGATTGCTGCTTCACAGAGCTGTGTGATGCTGATAGTGTGGGTTCAATTCCTGTTACTGGTTTGAGATGACCATAAAGGCATCTCCTTCACCTGAGGTCTGGTGACCCTCAGGTTAAATTACTGCTAGTTGCTTCTCTCTAATGAGAGAGCAGCCCCTAAGGTCTGGTAAGACAATGGTGACACAACGTGCTTAAATTACTTAACATAAACTCTAATTTTTAAAAACGTTTGCAGTTATTTTGTCTTGGTCAACACATTATGGCTTAAGAGTATTAAGACACTGTTCCAAAACACCAACTGAAAATTACTTTTCTAAATTGAGTTTAGATTTTCTGCTTAGCAACACTTAAATCTTGATGTTTATCAAAATAGAAAACAAAACTGACCAAAGTGCTGGTGTTAAGATGAATAGAGAAAAATGTCAGTGTGAAATTGTGTAAATCTGTTCTGACAGTATCAAAGAATAGTTGGCATTGAAAGCATTAAGGCACATTTAATCTACAAGCATACTTGTATAAGCAATTACCATTTCCAAAGACATATTCCTTTTTTTTCAAGAGCTGTAGAACAAGGTTTAACATCTTTAAGAAACAAAATCTCCAGTATTCCCAGTGCAATTAACCATCTACCTGATTATCCACCATAGGTTTTGAGATAAAGACTTTTGCAGACATGACTCTCCTCCTGTATAATTTAAATTAATCCTATAGCAAAGAACGGTTGTTATTTTTATTGTAATTATTCATTCCACTACCTGCTGGATTGCTGGACAACATACACAAGAGCAATATGTAGGATCACTTCAGTTTCTGGCATTGGGAGGTGAGGAGGATTATTATTCCACTGTAATCATATCACATATTTTGTTAATATTTCCATGGTCCTGGTCTTTATCAACACCAGCCCTTCTATTTGTAATCTCCGATAATGTCATCACTTTGCTGCTCCTAGTTGCCTAGTGTGAACAGCTATTCAGACACATGAATTATTGGCTGGCCCTACAGTGTGCTGTCACTCCAGACGAGCTGCCCATCATGTGGTATAAGTACTTGGTGTTATGATTTAATCATGGTTATTGTTCAGGAATTATCACACACTATAAGTGGTTTTGAATGCCAAGAGGCTCATGAAAGAAATAAATGTGAAAAATGTCAGTTCATTCCAGTGGTCAGCTTGTTGCTTTAATCTCACATATGCCAATGTGACATTTGAATTTCGCTCCTCACACTGCATAACGAAAAAAAGCAATGTTCTTTTGATTTCAGAAAATAAAGCACTTCACATGTTCTGTTGGGAAGGAAGAGAGAAGACTACACAGACACTCCATAGATTTGAAAGACGACTTTCTGATTTTTATTGTCGGTGGCTTAGCCATGGTTGATCCTCCAATCTTTCCAGCAGAAGCATGACTCATGAGAATTTTTCTGGTTTTGGGTTTAATGCGAGCGTCCTTGTGATCATCGTTACTACGCATTATCACAATGCCGGTTTTTTGGTGCCTGAAGAATCAGTCTGACAGAGTCTCTGATTAACCTTGCGGCTCTTGATTCACAAGGAGAATTCGATTTTAGATTGTGTACAGTATGGAAACAGTCCCTTCGGCTCAACAAGTCCACACCAACCCTCTGAAGAGTAACCCACCCAGACACAGTCCCCTACATTTCCCTCTGATTAATGCGCCTATCACTATGGGCAATTTAGCATGACCAATTCACCTGACCTGTGCATCTTTGGATTGTGGGAGGAAACCAGAGCACCCGGAGGAAATCCACGCAGATACGGGGAGAACGTGCAAACTCCACACAGACAGTCGCCTGAGGCTGGAATTGAACCTGGGTCCCTCGCACTGTACGTCAGCAGTGCTAACTGCTGAGCCACCGTGCCGCCCCAATTTTACTGGGCTTCTTATGACTTTTGTTGCTGGTAGTTGCCATCAGCCTGTTGGGGACCACATCATCTTTAATTGAGCCTGGCAGTAGCTCAGCTGGTTGAATAGAATAGGATAGTCATTTATTGTCACAGGGAAAGTGTTTAAGTCACCATAGCGCAGTGCCAATATTAATAACAGAATGCATGGATTAAAACAAAAGTACATCTTAGTTCAATTCATGGCTCCTGGATTCGGGAAAAGACAGTGCCGCTACAAGAACACCACACTGGGCGGCTGGAATACCAAGCCAGAAGCAGCCGCTGCAGTCTGTGATGCAGAGTCATGCCAACAGCGTGGGTTCAATTCTAGCACTGGCTGATGTGACAATGCTGCTCCTTTAACAAGGTTATGTTGTCATTGTTGTTTTTCAGAGAGGTCATAAAAGAAACAGACTCCAAAAAGTCTGGGTTTACAGATAGTTTAAGTTATTCTATATTCTGTTCTCTTTTGTTTGCGTTTCATTCAGTAATCTTGTAAATCAATACTGTTTTGTTTAAAACAAAGTGGTTTGGCCAGCTGCATCGCTCCTGGAATATCCACATTATACCTGCTTAAAAAACTAGCAAGGTTAGGGTCTGGACTACTTTCTTGAACTGTTTTGAGGGGGTCTGGCCTGGTCCATAATACTAAGGTTACTATGAAAGACTCTCTTTCTTAATCTCTCCCCTTGCCAGAGGTGTGGTGACTCTCAGGTTGAATCATGACCAGTCATCTTTCTCTACTGAGAGAGCAGATCTGTGGGACTATGGTGAGTAGCTTGGCATCTAGTTGGTTTGGTGTCCAAGGATCTCATCAGGAAGCAAGGCTGCTATTTAAGTTTGGTCTCTCTCCTCTACCCTAAGCAAGTAAAAATGGCAGGTTTTGGGAATTAAACTTACTTTACTGCCATCTTAACCAAGTGACCATTCTGCTCTGACTGAGGGACAAGAGTCTTCAAATCCAGACATTCATCTCTGAAAGGTAAGACAATATCTCTAGTCTTAAGCATGCGATTTGCTTACACTTAATAAAATTTTGGCAAATGAATCATTGTGGGCGGCATGGTGGCACAGTGGTTAGCACTGCTGCCTCGCAGTGCCAGAGACCCGGGTTCAATTCCCGCCTCAGGCGATTGACTGTGTGGAGTTTGCACGTTTTCCCCGTGTCTGCGTGGGTTTCCTCCGGGTGCTCCGGTTTCCTCCCACAGTCCAAAGATGTGCAGGTCAGGTGAATTGGCCACGCTAAATTGCCCGTAGTGTTAGGTATAAGGGTAAATGTAAGGGTATGGGTGGGTTGCGCTTCGGCGGGTCGGTGTGGACTTGTTGGGCCGAAGGGCCTGTTTCCACACTGTAATGTAATGTAATCTAATCTAATCTAATCTTGTGATAGATTACTGCTTTGTGAGTGTGCAAAGCCACACCATTCCTTCGAATGAGAGATAAAGATAAAAGCGCATGTTATATAATTCACAGGGTCCACTAATTCCAACAATAAAACCTTCTCTCCATGATGAGCTTCAAAGAAACATCTGTAATTCTGTTCATCCTAATATCTCAGGTACACAGCGTCAGAGTGACAGCACTGTCATTCTTACCAATGACAGACAACGTTCAGGTAGCTGAAGCACTTCTCATACAATAAAACCTTAAAATATTTTCAAGCTGCTTTGTTATATGCATAAAATCACGTACAACATCTTGATGCATCGTTCTTTTATCCAGACTAGCAGTACAGATTGACTGTAAAATTCCCATTTCTGGATATGACAGCAGTAGTGCAACGTCAAGGAGCTTTTGTCCCACAGCGGAATGAGGCATGAAGTAGATTATTCATAGGGCATTGGAACAACATGCCACTGGTATCGTAATGCAGTGTTGTAGAACAAGTTGGAAAAAGTGACAAACTTTAATTGCTCATCAGATGTGTAACAGGAATTTTGCATCATGTGTTTCGAGGCAGCAGTGAAAGCCAAAATTGACTGTGTTGAGCATCACAGATGAATTATAGAGTGAAACTTATTGTTTCTCATTTTATTTGAATATGAATGACAAATAATTTGCAAACATATTACAGTACATCCAAACTGTTAGGAACTTGGCATTATCAAGAGCAGAAGGCATCTGTTTCATCAGACAGACAGTTGTACACAAATGTAATAAAGGAAGGATGACTTATTTTGCAAAGTCCACAACATTATAAGGTTTCCTGCTGATCCAAATAACCAACTGGCTGTGACAGGACAACTGTGGTAGGGTTGTTGATTTCCCAGAGTTTAGACCATCATTGCTTATTTGTGCTTCTGTTAGTGTAAGGTAAGAACAGGAGAAAGCCATTTGGCCCTCAATCTTGTCAAGTGACATACTGATTCATCCGTATTTTGACTCTTTCCAATTGTAAATTGACTCCACAACCCCCAATATCTTTGATTAGTAAAAGTCGATCTATCTCAGTTTTGGCATTTGTAACTGAGCTATTCTGAGCAGTAATTTGTGGAGAGAGAGTTTCAAATTTCAATTGCTATCACGCCTTACTTCAATTATCTGCACTCATTTTCCATACATAACCAGTTGATGAGGGAGAGTAATGCAGGTTGGTAATGTCTTTCCCAACAAAAAGCCACTAATTCCAATATGCAGGCAATTCACCGCCTACTGCCAGTGTGGTCACGGTTCATGACAGTCTTGCATCGCCTCCGGATAAAGGTAGGGCACAGTTACAGTGAAATTCATAGAACATAGAATAGTACAGAACAAGACCAGGCCCTTCAGCCCACCTAGTCTGTGCCGACTATGATACTATTCTAAATTAATTCCATCTGCCTTCACATGGTCCATACATCTCTATTCTCTACCTCTTAAACATTGTTAAAGTATCAGCCTCTATCACTTTTCTCGCAGAATGTTCCTGGCACCTGCTGGCCTCTGTGTAAAAAATCTTTCCTCGCATGTCCCCTTTCAACTTTCCCCCTCTCACTCCAACCCACGTCCCTTAGTATTTGTCAGTTGCCCCCTCAAAAAGAGAGTCTGGCTGTCTACCTTCTCTAAATTTTATATATTTCTAACAGGTCACCCCTCAGCCTCCATCACTCTCGCAAAAACAATTCAAGTTTGTCCAACCTCTTCTTATAAACAATATATTCCAATCTATGCAACATCTTGGTAAACTCTTCTGCACCCTCTCCAAAGATTCCACATCCTTCCCACAGTGTGGTGACCAGAACTGCACACAGCACTCCAAGCAAGGCCTGACCAAAGTCTTATACAATTGTAACATGATTTGCCAACTTTTACACTCAATTCCCTGACAGCTGAAGGCACACATGTCTTATGTCCTCATTTTCATCTTATCCTTGCCACGAAACTGCATCTGCCATTTCTCTGCCCAATTTTCCAGCTGATCCAAATTCTGCTGCATTGCTTGATAGCCTTCCTCACAATCCAATTTTCATGTCATCTGCAAACTTATGAAACCAAACAATGACATTTTCATCTAAACCATTTATATATATATATTACAAACAACAGAGGTCCCTGCATTAATCCTTGTGGAACTCAGTAACAACAGTGTGTACAATCAACAAGCTACACTGCAGAAATTCACCAAAGTTCCTCAGATAGCAACTTCCAAACCAATGAGCACTCCTGTCTAGAAGGACAAGGACAGTAGATACATGGGAACTCCACCATCTTCAAGTTCCCTTCCAAGCCACTCACCATCCTGACATGGAAATATATCCTTCACTGTCACTGGGTTAAAATCCTGGAACTCCCTCATACCAGCATTGTGGGTCAACCCACAGCAGGTGGATTGCAGCAATTCAAGAAGGCAACTCACCACCACCTTCTCAAAGGCAAGTAGGGATGGGCAATAAATGCTGGGCCAGCCAGTGATGCCCACATCCCACAAATGAATTTTAAAAAATACATCGGTCATAAATCACTAGTCAGAAAAACAGTCCTCCACAACTCCCTATCTATCTGCTGTAGCCAAGCCAATTTTGTGTCCAACTTGCCAATTCACCATGGATTCCATGTCATTTGATTTTCTGGACTATCAAACCATGAGGCAGCTTGTCAAACATTTTAGTAATGTCCATGTAGACACCATCCACAGCCTCACTCTCACCAATCATCATGTTACTTCCTCGAAAACACAATCAAGTTTGTGAGACAGAACTTGCCTCCTCTGCATAAAGCCACACTCACTATCCCTAATTAGTCCATTCTTCTCCAAATGCAAGTAAACCCTGACCCTAATAATCTTCTCCAGTTGTTTTCCTACCACTGACGTAAGGCTTACCGGACTATAAATTCCTGGATTAGCTCTGTTGGCCTTCTTAAACAAAGGAACAACATTGGCTATTGTCTTCTGGGACCTAAAGAGGATACAAAGATCTCTGTCAGGGCCTCAGCAATCTCCTTCCTTATCTCCTTCATTATCCCAGGATAGTTCCCATGAGGCACTGGGGACTTATCTAACTTAATGTTTGATACCTCCTTCTTCTGAATGTCAACATGCCCATCCCTAAATTCACCAAAGACTCCACATCCTTCTCACAGTGTGGTGACCAGAACTGTGCACAGCACTCTAAGCAAGGCCTGACCAAAGTCTTTTACAATTGTAACATGATTTGACAATTTTTACACTCAATTCCCTGACAGCTGAAGGCACACATGTCTTATGTCTTCATTATCATCTTATCCTTGCCATGAAACTGCATCTGCCATTTCTCTGCCCAATTTTCCAGCTGATCCAAATCCTGCTGTATTGCTTGATAGCCTTCCTCACAATCCAATTTTCATGTCATCTGCAAACGTTCTCCTTAGTGAGTACTGTTGCAAAGTATTCATTAAGAGCCATACCCACTTCCTCTGGCTCTGCACATAAATTCCACCTTTGTCCTTGAGTGGACCTACCTTTTCTCTTGTTACCCCCTCTCCTAACACACGTACAAAATGCTTTGAGATTCTATTTAATCCCAGTTGCCAAGGACATTTTATGTTCCCTTCTAGCCCTCTTAATTTCTTTTTAAAGTTATTTTCTACTTTATTTATAGTCCTCAAGCGCTTTGTTTGATTTCTATTTCCTAAACCTTACATCTGCTTGCTTTTCCTTTCTAACTAAACTTACATCTCTCATCATCCAACGCACCTGAATCTTGCCATCTTTATCTTTCATCTTCACAGGAAAATGCTGGTCCTGAATTCTGGTCAACTGGCTTTTAAAAGACTCCCACACATCGGATGTGGATTTGCTTTCAAACAGCTGCCTCGAATCCAATTTTTCCAGTTTCTGTCTAATTCTGTTGTAATTCACCTTCCCCCAATTTAGCACTTTCCCCTGAGGACCAGTCTTATCCTTTTCCATAACTGTTTTAAAAGTTATGGAATTATGATCATTGTTCCCAAAATGCTCCTCCACTGAAACTTAGATGACCAAGGTAGACTCATTCCCCAGTCTAATACAGCCCCTTCCCTAATTGGACTTCCTGCACATTGCTTCTAGATGCACTTCCCTTGGTGAATAATGAGGAAATTAATATCTCTCACAACAACCCCATTGTTTTTACATTTTTCCATGATCTGCTTCTTTATCCATTCCTTTATTTCCCACTAGCTATTGGGAGCCCTACAGCACAATCTCCTTCTTATTCCTGAGTTCCTGTCACGGTGCCTTGTCATATTAAAGGATTCTTACAGCAAATACCATTACATTCTCAAGCAGTGTTTCAGATGCTCAGGAATTCTTGAGAGGGTAGGTGGATGGAATGACCTGATATGAAAATATTGGAGAAGGATAGGGTTATCAGATGTGACATCTTTCTATAATGTCACAAAGCATGACCATGGATGAGGATTGAATACACAGCCAGGACATAAGAGGAGGACAACAATAAGGCAGCAAAGTTTCTGTTAGAGGAGGAAGGAACACCAATACACTTATAAAGGATTCCTATCTCTAGTCTTTTTTTGTTCTTTATTCATTCACAGGGTGTGGGGTTCGCTGGCAAGGCAACACTTATTACTGATCCCTGGTTTGTCCAGAGTGCAGTTAAGAGTCAACCACATTTCTGTAGGTTTGGAGTCACATGTAGGCCAGACTAAGTAAGAATGGCAGTGTCCTTCCTGAAAGGACATTAGTAAACTAGGTGGGATTTTCCCCTAGCAATTGATTCATGGTCATCATTAGACCCCTAATTCCAGAATTTTTTTTTGTTGAATTCAAATTCTACCATCTGCCATGGCAGGATTTGAACCTGGGTCCTCAGGATGTTATCCATGGCTCTGGTTAACACTCTTGCAATAATGCCACCAGATCATCACCTCCAGATCAGTTTCTAGACCAGATCATCCTCAGATAACTCTCCACTTTGACAACCCATGCTCTTTCCTGATTCTTTTGCCACCTTAAAGTTTGACCTTAAGTAGATTTCATAGAGATCACATTGATTCTTGGAATTGCAAATGTCTGGAATTAATGAAGCATCTTTGGGAGTTAAAAATGAAATTTCAGGCCATTGCTGCAAGCAAACATATTCCAGACATTGAAACATTTTTGTTCTCATTCTTTGAACCGTTTTGTTTAGTGTTTGAAATGGTGGATATTGGGAGAAAATCTATTTTTTTGACTGAGTGTCAAGAACCACCCAACTGGATAAGGAAGGGCTGTGTATTCGTATTGGTGTGCAGGTCAGTGTATTCAGATCAACCAGTTGACAAATTAATAGCAAAATTATGAGGGTGGTGCAGTTAGAAGTCATGTGATGAATGCTCCTGATATATTTTCCAATCAGCGTTGGAAATTTTAGGAAATGTCCAAGTAGAAAAATCTCAATTTTTATTTTGTAAGCGAACATCTATGAATATTGTGTGGTTAGCGATAATGCTCCGTTGTGGCTCTTTGCATGGCATTGTGAACAGAAGCCTCCTTTATGATTGCCTAATGGAATAGGTAGGAGAAAGTGAGGACTGCAGATGCTGGAGATCAGAGCTGAAAATGTGTTGCTGGAAAAGCGCAGCAAGTCAGGCAGTATCCAAGGAGCAGGAGAATCGACGTTTTGGGTATGAGCCCTTCTTCAGGAATGAGAAAAGTGTGCCAAGCAGGCTAAGATAAAAGGTAGGGAGGAGGGACTTGGGGAGGGGCGTTGGAAATGCGATAGATGGAAGGAGGTTAAGGTGAGGGTGATAGGCCAGAGTGGGGGTGGAGTGGGGGTGGAGAGGTCAGGAAGAAGATTTCAGGTTAGGAAGGTGGTGCTGAGTTCGAGGATTGGGACTGAGACAAGCTGGGGAGAGGGGAAATGAGGAAACTGGAGAAATCTGAGTTCACTCCTTGTGGTTGGAGGGTTCCTAGACGGAAGATGAGGCGCTCTTCCTCCAGCCGTCGTGCTGCTATGGTCTGGTGATGGAGGAGTCTAAGGACCTGTATGTCCTTGATGGAGTGGGAGTGGGAGTTGAAGTGTTGAGCCACGAGGTGGTTGGGTTGATTAGTCCGGGTGTCCCAGAGGTGTTCTCTGAAACGTTCCGCAAGTTGGCGGCCTGTCTCCCCAATATAGAGGAGGCCACATCGGGTACAGCGGATGCAGAAAATGATGTGTGTGAAGGTGCAGGTGAATTTGTGGTGGATATGGAAGGATCCCTTGGGGCCTTGGAGGGAAGTAAGGGGGGAGGTGTGGGCGCAGGTTTTGCATTTCTGTGTGTCAGAGGGAGGTCATATCTGACAAATGTATTGGAATTCTTTAAGGAGCTAATGAGAAATTCGACAAGATTAGCCAGTGGACATGATCTATTTGGATTTCTGGAAGGCCTTTCTAGATGGCTAAATAAGGTAGGAGCCCACAGTGTTAGGGTCAAGATACTGGCATGGATAGAAAATTGACTGACTGGCAGAAGGCAGAAAGAGAGGATAAAGAGGACTTTTTCAGTTTGGCAGCTGGTGAATAGTGGAGTTCTGCAGAAGTTAGTGTTGAGACCACAACTATTCATGTTATACATTGACGGTGTGGAGGAAGATACTGAGAGCATTGTTGCAAAGTTTGCAGATGTCACAAACATAGTTGTAGGGACAGGTAGGAATGAGGAGGCAGAGAGGCTGCAGAAGGACTTGGACAGGTTAGGAGAGGGGCCAAAGGTAAATAGAATACATTGTGGAAAATGTACTTAAATGGTGGATATTGGGAGAAAATATGTTTTTTAGACTTAGTGGTGTTGGTAGGAAGAATAGAGGCGTAGACTGATTTCTAAATGGGGAAGGGATTTAGAAACCTGAAGCACAAAGGGACGTATGAGTCTTACTTCAGGATTTCCTTCAGGTTAACATGCAGGATCAGTTTATTACATACGCATCTGGTCACCACACTACTAAAAGGATGTGAATGGTTTGAAAATGTTACAGAAAAGGTTTACCAGGACATTACTGGTTTAGGGGATTTTAGTTATGAAGAAAGTTTGGACAGACAGTGTTTATTTTCACTGGAACGCAGGAAGTTGAGGGTGATCTGATAGATGTTTATAAGATTGTGGATAGCATGGATAGAGTGGAAAGTATGAGGCTTTTTCCCCAGGGTGGAGGGATCAATTATTAGGGGACACAGGTTCAAGGTGTGGTGTGTGTGTGTTGGGGGTGTGTGTGTGTGGGGGGGGGGGTGTGCATGGAGCTTAAAGGAGACGAGCGACCAAGTTTTTCATATAAAAGATGGTGAGTGCCTGAAACATGCTGCCAGTGGAGGTGGTGGAAGCAGACACAATAGCAGGATTCAAGAAGCACCTGGACCAATACATGAATAGGAAGGGAATAGAGGGATTTGGATCCTGTAAGTGAAGACAGTTTTAGTATGGAAGGGTAAAATGTGTCAAAGGCCCTATTCCTGGGCTGTATTGTTCTTTGTTCTTTGTTTTTTGTTCTAGCTGGCAGTTAGGAAGGCAAATGCAGTGTTAGCTTTCATTTTGAGAGGACTAGAATGCAAGAACAAAGGTGTACGATTGAGGCTGTATAAGGCTCTGGTCAGACCACATTTGGAATATTGTGAAGAATTTTGGGCCCCATATCTAAGGAAGCATTGCTCACCTTAGAAGTGGCCCCGAGGAGGTTTATACAGATTATCCTGAGAATGAAGGGCTTGTTGAATGAGAAGTGGTTAAGGACTCTGGGTTTGTACTCAATGAAGCTTGAAGGGATGATGGGGGAAACTTATAGAATACTGAGAGGCTTGCATAGAGTGGACACAGAGAAAATGTTTCCATTAGTTGGAAAAACTAGCACCTGAAGGCACAGCCTCAGAATGAAGGGTCAAATCTTTAGAACTGAGATAAGGAGGAATTTCTTCAGCCAGAAGATGGTGAATTTATGGAACTTATTTGCAAGCCATTAACTGTATTTAGGACAGACATAAATAAGTTCTTGATTAGTAAGGGGATCAAAGGTTACAGGGTAAAAGCGGGTGAATAGGGTTAATAATCATAGCCATGTTTGAATCAGAGCAGATATAAGAACTATATCTAATGGTGTTATGATCTTATCAGGAGTATCTTGCAAACATGAAATCATGGAAATGAAAATTGAACAGTTTTTATGATGAGTGGTCAATTTGCAACAACAAGTTTAAATAGAGGCTGTCAAAAATCTACCTCACTTTTACAGTTATTTATTTCTAGTTTTGCTTGTGTTATGGACCAAACCAAACCCCCTCCAAATTTATTAAGAAGATAGTCTTGTTCCTAAATTCTTCTTATTTTAAAAGTAAGTGTAAGGCATTGCATTTCAGGTGCAATTTGATTGGTCAAACTACTTGACTTGAAAAAAAAATATGCACACTTTATTTTGGCTATATTTGAACTGTATTGTCAAAATAAAAAGAAAAGAATTGGCTTCAGTGTAACTCTATCAAATGCTTAACAAAATAATATGCATATATTAATTACTACAAATTAACTGTTCTAATATAGTAACATTCAATTAACACCCTTGGCCTAGGCACATTCAGTAAAATAGATGGTCTCCCATCCAATTCGAGCAGCAGAAAGAGAACCCCAACTTTTAGATAAAAATCACACAACACCAGGTTATAGTCGAACAGGTTTAATTGGAAGCACTAGTTTTCCGAGCTCCGCTCCTTCATCAGGTGGTTGTGAAGTGCGCAATTGTAAGACACAGAATTTATAGCAAATTTTTAACTTCGTACAGCCCAGCTTTTAGCTATAACAGAGAGAAGAATAAGAGCTTCCAAATCCAGCTGCAAGATCCCAGCAAATTCAGAAAACTAAACCCCTAAAAACCCAAGTTCTGTGAGAGCTTGGCCTCACCAATTCAGGCTGTGTCTACCGTTTCAACTTAAAAAAAAACCCAAGGCTTCACAAGCTGTTTATTTTACAGGCTTTGAGCAGAATGTTCTGTCTCAATCTTTCCTCATTAAAAATACCCAGGACAGAATACACCTCTTAAAGCCATAGTACTGTCCCAATTATTAACTCTGATGGTTCTACTATTGTCCCCTGTCTGACTTATAAAATTCTCTATAAAACTTTCTCCCTATCCACACACACTCTGTAGACCCTTGCCTCAAGAGTGAGGATATCAAATCTATGTATTTTTCTTCCTGTGGACACCATTGAAAAGGTTACTGTGCACAAACAAATATTATTGCCTCCACTTTTCAACCAGTTTAATTACTTGCTAAGGGCTTAACAGGCTGCTTACGACTGCAGCTGCAGTTAGATTGGCTGTCCCTTGTGAGAACACTTTAATGCACAGGCTAATGCCCGTGGAAAAAAAACCCAGCAAGCTCATGCCTTCAGTACGTACAGTTATTTCATCCCAAAAGCTGAGCACACTTAGTCCACTTTTAGCATAAAAAGTAATTTCTAAATATTTTTGTCAATAATGCATTACATTAACTTATGCCTCAAACAGTACTATCCCATAAACAATGCAGTGAGCTCCATAAGCTGTTTTCTTTTTTGAGAAGCAAGAAGCCTTATATATCTCTACATTTGAATTATCTGGAGATTAGTTAGTATGCCAGTTTTAGCAAACCAAAGGAAGCAGCATTTCATAATTGGCAGCTTCTCCGGCATTGCTTCCTGACTTTGCAGCAAAGTGACAGTGACAGCAACTGAGAAGACATGACAAAAAGATATACAGATCATGACTGCATTTTCACTGGACAGAATAAATGCTCATGTTACATTTTCACATGAATCCTATTGTTAGGTTCACAAGTAATCTCAACTACAATATTAAAATCAGAAAGATCCTTTGGATGGAAACAGTAGATATTTCACATTTCCATGTTGATACCATCATGTAGACAACACTGATTAGAATACATCTTCATCTGGATTTCATATTGCAGGTGGTTTGATTCATCTTACTGGGATTCTTCATGTGCAGATTTGGTATATTCAGGTTGTAAGGAGACTCATTGACTTCCGCTGTTCAGGCACAGCCAAACTCCAAGCCAAGCCTAACTGGATTCAGTCCCATCCTCAAGCCACCAGCCCTTCACTCACATCACGCCATGTGCTTAAAGCCATCGTGCTGAAGTCAAATAGCAAAGGACCTACTGGCAGGATGAAACTCCTCCAGAAATCCCTATCTTGACATAGACCCCATTGTTCGTCATACAGTCATGATGTCCCAGCAGCGTAGAAACAGGCCATTCGGCCCAACAAGACCATACTGACCCTCCAAAGAGTAACCCATCCAGACCCAGTCCCCTCCCCTATTACTGTACAGTTCCCATGACTAATGCACATCCCTGCATACTATAGGCAATTTAGCATAGCTAATTCACCTAACCTGCATATCTTTGGACTTTGTGAAGAAACTGGAGCACCCCAAGGAAACCCATGCAGACACGGGGAGAATGTCAAACTCTACAACGACAGTCGTCTGAGACTGGAATGGAACTTGAGTCCCTGGCGCTGTGAGGCAGGAGTGCTAACCACTGAGTCACCATGCTGCACTTATGCGACAGCAACTGAGTAAACATGACAGGAAGATATACAGATCATGGCTGCATTCTCACTGGACAGGATAGAAGCTTATATTACACTTTCACTTATGTCTCTTATGGCGACTGTGATCCATTTACAAGCTGGCCAGGGCATTTGTGCAGCCACTCAGCATTGGTGGGGTCATCAGGGCCAGGCAGGTGCCATCCAAACAATGACTGTCACTGTTGAGTATTACCCCTGACTAAACCCAATTGCTGGTCATTTTGTTTTGTGTCAGTCAGGTGGAAACTAAGGAAGTGTGTTAATGCAATGCTTTTTGTGATCTCAAAAATCTTGCAAAATGCTTTAATGTTGCAACACAGAGAAACACGATAGCTAATTTGCACACAGACACACAGTGCAGTGACCAAATAATCTATTAAATATGGCATCTCTGGGAGAAAGTCTGACAGGGGGTACACCTCTGCTCTATTTGAATAATGCAATGGGATTTGTTATATCCAGCTGACAAGCCAAACAACATCTCAGCTTAACATTTCTTTTGAAAGTTGGCATCTCATATGACGCAATACGCTCTCAAGATTATATTGAATGGTGAGTCTAGATTTGATGCTGAACTCTGTGGAATAGGATTTGAGCGCATAAGCTTCCGATTCAAAGACAAGCTATCATTCAAAGTTTGTGAGAAGATTTGTAGCTCGGGTGCTCGTTGCTGTGGTCTCATTCGACGTAACGGCAATGTTCACCTCTATTGACAAAGCCCTAGCCAGAGAAACAATAGCCAACCTGCTGAACAGACATAACAGACAACAGGATGTTGAACCCATCAACAAAGACGGCATACTTAAACTACTGGACTTGTGCCTCACAACAGACTTCACATTCAACAACCAGATATACGAACAAATCAACGGAACACCCATGGGCTCACCGATCTCAGGACTCATAGCAGAAGCAGTAATGCAAAGGTTAGAACAAACACTCTTACCACAAATTCAACCCAAACTCTGGGTCAGAAATTCAACCCAAACTCTGGGTCAGAAATTCAACCCAAACTCTGGGTCAGAAATTCAACCCAAACTCTGGGTCAGAAATTCAACCCAAACTCTGGGTCAGAAATTCAACCCAAACTCTGGGTCAGAAATTCAACCCAAACTCTGGGTCAGAAATTCAACCCAAACTCTGGGTCAGAAATTCAACCCAAACTCTGGGTCAGAAATTCAACCCAAACTCTGGGTCAGAAATTCAACCCAAACTCTGGGTCAGAAATTCAACCCAAACTCTGGGTCAGAAATTCAACCCAAACTCTGGGTCAGAAATTCAACCCAAACTCTGGGTCAGAAATTCAACCCAAAGTCCTTTGGGTTGCGGCATGTCCTCGTTCCGTTGTCTAATGTAGTGTACAAAATCCCATGCAAGGACTGCACAAAACGCTATATAGGACAAACAGGAAGACAGCAAACAATCCGTATCCATGAACATCAACTAGCCACGAGACGCCACGACCAGCTATCCTTAGTAGCCACATACGCAGACGACAAGCAACATGAATTTGAGTGGGACAACACTACCATTATAGGGCAAGCGAAACAAAGAACAGCCAGGGAATTCCTAGAAGCATGGCACTCATCCACAATCTCCATCAACAAACACATCGACCTGGACCCAATATACCGGTCACTACAGCGGACAGCTGAAACTGACAACCGGAAGCGGCAGGGACAGGCCACTATAAATGCCGGAGGAAACACCACAGAAGTACTTCACAGGAGGGTCCCAAGCACTGAGGATGTCACCTAGACAGGGGACGAAACGTTTGCAACAAAAACTTCCAGCTCGGCGAACAGAACCACAGCAACAAGCTGTCATATCAAAATATCTGTGTTTCTTTAATAGCTAATACGACTTCTCATTCCTAATAGTCACAAAGGGACATCCAGTTCCTGGTGGTCTGGTGTACTGGTGAAATGATGACTGTACTTCCTGCAAGTCTGATAAGTGAGAGATCCCCATGGGGCCTTGGGCAGTTAGTTGCTAGGCAGATGTAATGAAATCAATTACTCAACTTCCTATGCTATATAATAAAAGAGCTCTACATGATCAGTGATGCCTTTAAGAACTCCCCTGTTGGATATCAGAAAGTGGGCATGATTTCCAAATTTTAGCTTGGGATATATACAAGATTAAAAATTGAGAATCAAGAACCTAGGTCCTGCCTTGAAGAAACAAATAATAAATGTAAACATATTCCACTATTTTAGACATCAACACTTTCAGGAAGCATTGCACTAATGCATTGTCCTGTGATTCATGTCATTACACTGAATACAATGGCTTTCATTTTCATGAGTCCAATTAATTTACAGAAGAGAACAGGTCAGCATTAATGGAGGCTATAGTATTGATTGCAGGAGCAGTTGGATAGTGTGACTGGCAAATTCATATGGATAGCATTTTCACTGTGTATCATTTGCAAACATTCATCTGGAGTGATTTGGTAGCTGTACCTGTTAACATTTTGCTTTTGGACTGGTAGCCATTTACACAACAGTAGTAACTATTACTTCAAAAGAGCAATTGTCAAATGTAAATCAATTTGCAACCCTCCATTTTCAGCCTTGCCCTTCTCTGCAAAAGAAAGCAAAGCTCCCACCACACAGTCTGATTGAATGGATTCAGTAGAAGCACACACGAATAAAGCACCAAAACAATAATGGGTACACCTGAGAATTGATAGAGGCTTTCAATTCTCAAAGGACAAACGCTCCCATTCTCTTTAGAGATAGATGGACCTGTTCAGGATTGATAGTTTTAATGCTGTTAATTTAGAAAAGAAATTGGACCTGATTTTACTGTTAACCCAGAGATAATACTTGGAGATACATTAGAATTTCATAAATACAACAAAAACATTTCTTTAAAACTTCAGGCTATAAATGCCTAACAAGTACTTGGTTATTTATTTACCATCGAGCTCTGATGGTAGGTTTAGTAAATATCTTCTGGTTCAGTCACAACTCCAGTTTTTGTCACAAACAAAAACAGAAATTGCTGAATTTCTGGCAGCATTCCTGGATTTAAGGCAGGGTTAACGTTTTGGGTACAGTGACCCTTCTTTAGAACTTGTGTTCTGACCAATATCCAGAACTTGCTGAGCTTTGACAGTAACTTCTGGTTTTTGTTTTGTCCAGTTTTAGTCACTCCAATCTGGGTTGGAGAGCAAGTCATGGAGATGTCCAGTACAGAAACAGATTGTTCAGTCCAACATGTCCATGCCGACCAGATATCCCAACCCAACCTAGACCCACATGCCAGCACCCAGCCCATTTCCCTCCAAACCCTTCCTATTCATATACCCATCCAATGTTGCAATTGTACCAGCCTCCACCACTTCCTCTGGCAGCTCATTTATACACATACCACCCTCTGCGTGAAAATATTGCCCCTTAGGTCTATTTTATATCTTTCCCCTCTAATCCTAAACCTATGCCCTCTAGTTCTGGACTCCCCGACCCCAAGGAAAAAACTTTGTCTATTTACCCTATACATGTCCCTCATAAGGTCTATAAGGTCTGTAAACCTGTATAGAGGTCTGTAAACCTCTATAAGGTCACCCCTCAGCCTCCGACGCTCCAGGGAAAACAGCCCCAGCCTGTTTAACCTCTCCCTATAGCTCAAATCCTCTAACCCTCGCAACACCTGTGTAAATATTTTCTGAACCCTTTCAAGTTTCACACCATCTTTCCCATAGGAAGGAGACCAGAATTGCACGCAATATTCCAACAGTGGCCTAACCAATGTCCTGTACAGCTGCAACATAACCTCCTAACTCCTGTCTCAATACTCTGACCAATAAAAGAAAGCAAACCAAATGCCTTCTTCACTATCCTCCCTACCTGTGACTCCACTTTCAAGGAGGTATGAACCTGCATTCCAAGGTCTCTTGGTTCAGCAACACTCCCTAGGACCTTACCCTTAAGTGTATAAGTCCTGCTAAGATTTGCTTTCCCAAAATGCAGCACCTCACATTTATCTGAATTAAACTCCATCTGCCACTTCTCAGCCCATAATCCACTCATCATAACCCAATGGATTGAAGCCTGGTGCCTGACAACCTGCTATTACAAGAAAATCTTGAACTAAAGAAGTACAACTGTTTTTGGCAAATATTCTGGAGGGACGTATACCTAAACACCTAGTTTCTTTTAAGTTTTGAATTCAAAACATGGTAAAACAGTGAAATAAAACCGCATGAGCTAATAGTGGGGAAAATAAGTCTATTGACATTCTCAAAGCATTTGTAAATTGAAATCCTAAGCTGCAGTCTTTATGTGCGTGCAGTGCTCTGTGGTTAACGTTAATGATTTTATCTCAGTTTAGCCAAGCCATTTGCACCACCTGTCATGCACACATTCCTTAAAATATTTCATGCTGCCAAAATCTTAGAAATGGCACAGGACACAGGACGGAATCAAAACAAATCTTCAGAGTTCTAAATGCCCCCAGCAAAATTGAAACCAAATTTTCTCTATTCATTGCTTACCAGCTTGAGTTTGTATTAAAGATAGCTAATTTGCTTTCAATTATCAGCAGCATATGATGCTAACAATTATTTGATACCATTGTCTGTAATCCAAACTATGCAGAAGAAATCACCAGTCACTGGAGTTTTGAACATATTTTCAGATTGGCCCTGGTCTGGAGTTAAAACTATATTTATTCACCGTGGAGTGAAATCAAGCTGAAAGCATACCCTGTGTCTTCACTGAACACTTAAATAATGCACAAATTCCAGAATTTTTAACTTTGCTTTCTGCACTTATTACCAGATGGTGGATACACAATAGAAATAATGTTTGAGAAGCCTGCTGAAAGCACCTGCAAAAAGAAATGATGTCCCCTCGTACAGAGTGACTTAATGTGTCATTACACATTTCATGAGGTTGACTAAAAATATATAGAGTGATTTAACCAGCATCTTTATTGTGGGAATCATTAAAATGTGGTGAGCTGGAAAGCAAATACATGCTAATTTGAATTTAGCCTTTAATTTTACTTAACGAGCCCAGCAAGATGCTAATGAAGCACAAGTGCATGAATTCAGGTCAGTAGTAAATGCAGTTTTGGAAATATGGGCACAAAGTGCTGATTGTCTCTTTAAGGTAACAGCTACCGACCACTTCATATCAATGCAATGTATCATGTATGCTTGTACTAAGGACTGGGATCCCAAATAGATTGGATAATTTGATAGGAAAAGTTAGAACAATCTTGAATTGATATGCTAGTAGGAACACAACAGATGTAAAAGTTATCTCTGCTTTCCTTGTAAAGATTTTATTGACAGTACAATGGCACCTTTTTAGATATATTGTGCTGTTTCTGTAAATTTGGCACACACAAATTGGAACAAAGGGTCTGTTTCCGTGCTGTACAACTTTATGACTGTATGACTCTGAATGGAGATGTGCTGAAAACAAGGAGAAGATTAACTGTAGTGTGACTTTTAAAGATAAATATTTGAGTGCATCGAGACTAAGCTAACCTGAACTCAGTTCAGATCTATATATATGGTCCTCAAATTTGCTGCTGTGTTTGTTTTAAATGATGTGTGTCTCACCCCTGGCATTAGGTCTGTTGCTGCACATGGTTACATTTTTGCAACTTCAGATAAAACTGGATTTTCCTCCTTTTGAATTGCACTCATTAGAATCAGGATACCAGCAACAGATTTAAGAGAAAAGAGAGAGACTATTTTATACAGCATAGAAAGAGGGTGCCAACTAGTTGGAAGAAAGTGCAGAGATTGGCATGGAGTCGCAACAAGAGCAGTTAATTGTCAACCTTAAGTCTCAGACCAGGCAGGTAGATTCTGATTGTTCAAAGCAACGTCATTAGGATGCACCAGTTTGGCTGTCTTCACAAAGCTTTAAAAAGTGCAATTATTTTGTCTACGTGAATTGCTTTCAAAAAATGTGTGTTTTTCAACATTGACAGCTACCAAGAAGATGGTAAATTATAGTGAAAAGGCAAAATTACTTTAAACTTTATGGTTAAATAAGTCCTGAGTTCTGACATGCATTAGCTTATGAAATGCGGTTGTTCAAATGCCTCATGAAAACTCAGCCACATCTTTGGGGAGATATCTTTTAATTATGAAGAGTAGATAGTATTGAGGAGAAATGAAACATTTTTATACAGCTTTTATTGCAGTTCAATCATAAGCACCTTTGCTTATAAATCACGAGAAATAAAAGCCAAGGAACATTATTTGAATATACTTTTGTGTACTGCACTTTTTGAACAAATGGAGTAGTTCTGAAAAAGTTCAGTTCTTCAGTAAGACACGATAGCTCAGAACATAGACTGGTGGGTTTGAGTTTGAACTTTTAGCCAATTGTGGCCATTTTAAAATAACCTTACATAGAAAATGTTTTGCCTCAGGCAAACTGACAAATCTGATCTCTAGGAAAATTCAATGTTGTTTCTGTGTTTATATACACATTGTTGTATATGCCAAGGGACAGTGTGACTCTAGGAATTTTAAGGAAACAATGTTCCAACTCCTAAAGAATGAGTTTTAACTCTATCTGCCCAGCAGAAATTGGGAGGGGCGTTGAAGCAATTATAATTACCATGGTTACTTAGCCACAGAGCTCCCCATAGCCATCAAGAACCTGACCATTTCCAATTTTTCCCCAGTTTTACAAGGCAGACACAAACAGCTGAAATTTCTGCTTTCTTGAGCTGATGGACGATGGCAAGGAAATTGGGAAAATAAAACGAAAATGAAAATAAATCAGGTTCTCGACATTGAGAAAAAATGTCTGGTTTTGAAGAAAATGAGCATTATGGTGTCAAACAATCATGGTTGCCATATATTTTGCATCAATTGATGCCTTTTCATGTTAGATAAGCGAAGATTTGCATATGGGTGAAAGTGAGGACTGCAGAAGCTGGAGATTAGTGTTAAGATTAGAGTGGTGCTGGAAAAGCACAGCAGGTCAGGCAGCATCCGAGGAGCAGGAAAATCGACGGTTTGGGCAGGAGCCCTTCATCAGGAATGATGAAGGGCTCATTCCTGATCAAGGGCTCCTGCCCGAAACATCGATTTTCTTGCTCCTCGGATGCTGCCTGACCTGCTGTGCTTTTCCAGCACCACTCTAATCTTGACAAAGATTTGCATATGCATACGTAAAAGTTTCACCTGTGTTTGCCATTTCTGCATCACATTTTATACCTGATACTGGAAGACAATTCCTCGGAGTTGCCACATTCTCACATTGAAATGTAAGTATGCAAAGACATGGCCTGTGATGGGTGACTATTTTTGAAGGGTGCTGTTATCGCGGTGGATAAGAGCCTGAATTTCACTCTCCAAATAAAGCATTGGCACTTTGGGTCTGTACCTGGTAACAATGCACTGTGCTCTATATTGATGCATGACATTGACCTTCTTGCAAAGCTGCTGTAGCACACTGTCCGGGCATTACATATTGATTCATATGTGGTTGATGTGATAGCTCAGAAGTACCATTATGGATATGACGTTCAATTCTGCCATTCATCACACATTATTGGCTTAAGCATCTGATATGAACCTTGTCATGGAAGGATTCCTTGAGATCTTGATATAAATCTAACAACAGTAGATTTTCCCGGAGGCCCACTGAAGATGTCACCTAGTAATGAACTTTCCAACTCAGCGAGCAAACCTACGTCCAGAACCTCAACCTCAGCTACTAATCTTCTCAAACATCTTGATATAAATCTGACAACAGCATCAAAAAAACTTCACCAGTTTCAGCAAGGGCAGCAATCTCTAACAGATATCATAGACTCATAGAATCCCACTAGCATGGCTCACACTAACCTCGAAAGAGCATCCCACCAAAACCCACAGCCCCCTACCCTATCCTTGTAACCCTGCACATCCCTGGACACTCTGGGTGATTTAGCATGGCCAATCCACCTAACCCAAACCAGTGGAGGAAACCAGAGCACACGGAGGAAACCTACGCAGATCACAGGGAATGTGCAAACTCCACACAGATATAGCACAATTCGAAGTACAGATGCAGCAGCTGAAGAGGTGTAGGAATTGAGAGATATCAAGAGGGTAAATTGTGTAAGAAGGATAAAAATTTGAGAAGGATCAGAATCAGCTATCACTGCCATTAATGGAAGAGAAGCACAGTACAATAAAGTTTACTCAGTTGGTAGCCAATGGAGGCATCTGCACTCCCACATGAACAGTCACTTCCTTCTCTAGCCAGGTTTGGCATCTTTTCTTTACATGGTGTGAGGAGCCAGATGTCCACTCGCCCATCACTGCTTTTGGCCCATTGAGCATTTCTTCCTGCAATGATACAAAAGGAGGGATTGAGTATGAAGGAGGAAGATGGGGCAGGTATTAGGGTGATACAGGAACAGGAGAGTTGGTGAGGTATCCCTAGTGAGTGAGTAGGAAGTGCAGAGGACAAGAAGAATCATCACTAGTTTGGGATAATGAAGTGTGCGAGAGTCATTGAGTGGAGATGATTCATATGATAGTGAGAGTTGTAGTTTATGAGTGGTGTATGCAGTGGCAGAGTTAGAATGTGTAGTGCTGTCCTATGAGTGTGAGGCAGCAGAGTGAAATAGTGACACTTACACTGGTGGACTGTAGATGGGAATTAACCTTCTTTCAGCATTGTTGGATGTTAGATTGAACACTGGGCACTACACTGACACAGATTGGTATCTCCATCCAGGCTGGTTGTGCCTGGTGGTGAGTCCACAGGGAGAAGGACAGCCGTCTTTTTCACTATCCCTTCCACCAGCATCTTCAGTCCCTGTTCACAAAGTGAGAATTTAACTTCTTTTTCTGTGCATGTCCTCAATGATGGAAGACAAACAGTACGCAGTGAGAGAAGTTCCTTGCTATCCCTTTAAATTATGATTCATGCAAATTGCCTTACCAAGTGCAAGACAAGGACTTTTGTCAAAATGTGAAACAAAAACAGAAATTGTTGGAAAAGCTCAGCGGGTCTGGCAGCATCTGTGGAGAGAAAGTAGAGTTAACGTTTCAGGTCGAGTGACCCTTCCTCAGAAAAGCTCCAATTTGCCAAAATGAGTCTTCCCTGCTTACCGGATATGAAATGTGGATCTCAGGTCTCTAGACCCAGGCAACATCATTGTCATCAAGTCATTGCAATGACAAGCACTGACATCACTCCTGTTACACGAGTCCATGAGACAGGGGTTGTAGAAGTCAGTTGTGTAAGGAAGGGGCTGAACAGTAGAAGATTTCATGTGTCATGAACCTCGCAAAACATTTGCTTTGCCAAAAAGAGGGAAAATTCAGGACAAAGGAATCCTGCTGAGTTCTCTCCAGTTGGATCATAATGAAATAATAAGACACAAATGCAATCTTAACTTCGCAGCCTGAATGAGAAACTTTGTTATAACGATCATATGGAAGAGAATAAGAACAGCAACTCAAGTATGTAACTTTCGTCTGCAAAGGTCAGGGCTGTGTATTCATATACAGTGTGTAGCTTCCAGTACATGGAATGTATCACACAGCAAGCCAAACATACAATTCTAAATTGGTTTTCAGCTTAATTCTTTGCAAATTCAGAATTTCCCACCAAATGTTATCCAATAATAGAATCATATCTAACGTTGGACACTGATGCGAGTTTTGCAAGTGCGTTGTGTAGGGTCAATACTTTGCTTGTTTGAGACAAGTGGATGGGAGAATCAACCTGGCCTTGGAAAACTCACAGCATGGTGTTTAACGTGTGAAGAATTATGCTAATGACTAATTTCGAATTTCGGTCAGGTTAGGTGGTGTAATGCATCTTGTGTGTAGGAAAAACATATATTCCCACACAAGGCCTTAATTTTAACAGACGGAAATAAAGTGTTCATGCAGTGCACTATTTTAACTCAACAAAACAGGGACAACCATTTGCTGGTTTACTTGTAAGGGAAGAGCTTTGACCAATCACCCTACCTGGTGCAAACTTTAAACCAAACAGTTAACTGTCAATCATCATTAATTGGTGTAATCTCCATGGCAGCATCACCACTAATCAGTGCCCACTTGCCAAATAATCAGCATTCTTTCTCTTACAGGATACACGTAAGATATTTGTAATTGATATTCATGCAAATTGTCTTATCAAGTGTAAGACAAGGAACTTTGTTAAAATGTGAAACAAAAACAGAAATTGCTGGAAAGGCTCAGCAGGTCTGGCAGCATCTGTGGAGAGAAAGCAGAGTTAACGTTTTGAGTTGAGTAACCCTTCCTCAGAAAAACTCTGAGGAAGGGACGCTCAACCTGAAACATTAACTCTGCTTTCTCTCCACAGATGCTGCCAGACCTGCTGAGCTTTTTCAGCAATTTCTGTTTTGTTTCTGATTTACAGCATCTGCAGTTCTTTCGATTTGGTCAAAATGGGTCGTTTCTCAGCAATATTCAAGTTCCATATAAGTTACGTTCATTTTTGCAGAAAAGTGATGAATACGAATTCCCAAGGGAAGTCAGTCAATTAAACATAAATAATGGCATGGAATTAAAATAGTTCAAGGATCACTTCAGAAGCAGCAGAGGTATCATAGCCAGGTTACTTACCTAAAACCTACCAAAAAATTATAATTGGGGTTCCAATGAATAAACAATAAAGTCAAACTAGAACACATAATTCATCAAAAAGAACATGAAATGTGCCATCAATTTTCTGTTTAACCCAGTATTTCACAAAAATCAAGTCGGAAGATGACAAGTGATAAATGTGAATATGATTTTATTAACTATGCATGTGCATATCTTAGCAGTGTGCATATATAATGTACCATTTTATACTGAGCTGAAAACCTATAAATTTAATGCACAGTATTATGGAAAATTACTGTAGATATGTGCAAACATTCACTAATGAACAGGCACAGTTATGTAAATAACTTTTCTATAGAGTCAAGGTGTGGTCACAAATGTTGGCAAAATCTTACGATCCCACGCAATTAATTATAGGCTAACTCAGTACATAAGCATTGCTCTTTGTTCTGAAGGGTACACAAAACATCAACTATATAAATAATCACTATAGAGTCAAGTCTTGACTTGTTTTCAGAAAGATGAAGAGTGAGATTCCACAGAGAAAAGAGCCTCACACTGTCTGGCTTCGACATTACAATCAGTAGGGAAGTTGTTTCAAAACTGTCACACAGGCATATGCCTCTATAATTCGTGTCTTTTACACATTATCAGTTCAGCTGACTAGGTCCAAGCTTTTAATTCTCTTCCTAAGTCATACTGCCATCCTACTTTCTTTTTGACATTAAATACCTGCATGATTAACTGAGCCTTTACATATCTATCCTGATATCTCTGATGTGTTGCAAGATTCACGTATTGTTTCCATGTTAAAGGTACTGTAAATGAATTCCAGCTACTATTGCATTTCAGTTCTGGGAAGTAACTTGAAATAAAGAGCTGTTGATGCTGGAGATCTGAAACAGAAACAGAAATTGCTCATGAAACTCGCCAAGTCTGGCAGCATCCATGGGGAGAAAGCAGAGTCAACGTATCAAGGAAAACTTGGTCTTGTATCATTGTCCTGTGCATTCTCATGATAAGGTGATATGGGACACCCAGTTCCTTTCCCTCGATGTTTAAAGCAGGTGATAATGATGCTGAAGTCTGGAATATAACTGGTAAATTTCCATCATTTTTTTTGACCTGGTACAAATTGTATCATACTGGAAAGGCCCAAAGGCTATAAGTGACAACTCACAGTATATGGATGCCTAACTAATTCACTTCTTCGAAACAGTGAGGAAATTATCTATTGCACAATCCAAACTTATATATGCAAGTAGCGTACTGTGCATTTTATGGAAAGGGGAGGATATAGGGAGTGTTACTCAACTTGTGTGTGCACGCTGAGTGACGTACTCTGTTTTGTATTTGTATAGGGAACCTGCTCTTTATAAGACAATAAGAAATAGGAACAGGAGTAGGTCATTCAGCTTCTTGGTTCTGGATTAGAGGTGCTGGAAGAGGACAGCAGTTCAGGCAGTTCGTCGAAGCTCCTTGGATGCTGCCTGAACTGCTGTGCTCTTCCAGGACCACTAATCCAGAATCTGGTTTCCAGCATCTGCAGTCATTGTTTTTATCTCATTCAACTTCTTGAGCCTGCTCCATCATTCAATAGGATCACGGCTGATCTGATATTCCTCACATCCACTTTCCTGCCCTTTCCTTGTAACCCTAGATTTCCTGACTGATCAAGGATCTATCTCAGCCTTAAATATACACAAGACCTCTGCCCCACCACAGCTCTCTGTGGCAAGTAGTTTCAAGGATTCACAATCCTCTAAGAGAAGAAATTCGTCCTCATCTCAGCCTCAAATGGATGTCCCTTTATATGCTCTCTGGTCCTACACTCTCCAGTGAGGGGTAGCATGCTCCCAGCATCTTGCCAAGCCTCTTAAGCCTTCTATATGTTTCAATGAGATTACCACCAGTGAAACAAGCCCCAACCTGTTTAATCTTTGCTCACAAGGCAACCCTGTCATATTAAGGGTCATCCCAGTTAATCTTCTCTGAACTGCCTCTAAAGAAATGATATCATCTATGTACATAATCGACTACTGTGTTAACAGAGCGCTGAATTGTTTGCACCTGGATCATTGTATGCAGTTCTGGTCACTGCATTATAGGAAGGATGTGGACGCTTTGGAAAGGGTTCAGAGGAGATTTACTAGATGTTGCCTGGTATGGAAGGAAGGTCTTATGAGGAAAGGCTGACAGAACTGAGGCAGTTTTCTTTGGAGAGAAGAAAATTGAGAGATGACTTAAACGAGGTGTGTAAGATAATCAGAGGATTAGATAGGGTGGGCATTGAGAGTCTTTTTCCTCAGATGCTGAAGGCTAACATGAGGGGACATAGCTTTAAATTGAGGAGAGATAGATTTAGGACAGATATTAGGGGTAGTTTTTTTTACTCAGAGACTAGTAGAGGCGTGGAATGGTCTGCCTGCAACAGCAGTGGACTCACCGATGTTAAGGGCATTTAAATGGGCATTAGACATACATATGGATAATAATGGAATGGTGTAGGTTAGATTGGCATCAGATTAATTTCACAGGTCGACGCAACATCAAGGGCCGAAGGGCCTGTACTGTGCTGTAACATTCTATGTTCTATGTTCATGTTCATGTATTCAGGATGCACTTCAGAAACTGGAAGGAGATTGTGTATGTGCACTTAAGCATTGACTTCATAAGGACAAAGGATAGTACATTGTAAAAGAATGGAAATGCTAGTGAGCATTGTGATATTAAATGTTTATTCAGGGAATTATTAATCATATGCTATGTGCATATAAATGCAGTCATTATACTTTAATTTATCGAAAATAACTTAAAAAGCAGAAAGATGAGGGATTATACATGCTCCAGTTAAAGATCAATATATTAGCAGTCAAGTGGATCAATCGTGATTCAGATGGGATCCGTAAAATTTCAAAATTTTTAGTTAGAAACAATATTTCTTTCGAATTCTTTCCTCGTTTACAATGGTGATGACTGTTATTGAAACATCTGAAAACTGATAATATATGAGGATCATCACAAAATAAAAAGCCTGAGATTGTAAAATTGATTTGAATTGTGTAACAATGTTTTATAGATAAAGCAGTTTCGTAATGAAAATACCGTAAAATACTCACAGGATTACTGGAAATCTAGCAACATGTAAATGAGGTGTAACGGATTGCATACAGACAGTGCCTTGAGGATGAATTTACCCTCATTGATGGTAGTATCTATGGAAATATCTTTGTCATAGATAAAGATATGTTCAAGTATTCCTGCTATGCAACAGAGATGCAGTGGATGAAATACACTCTGTAAATACAAGTGCTGCTTTTGTTTTTGAGAAATGTATTACTGATTCTTGGGTTGGTAGGACTGCCATATCAAGAGAGACTGGAACAGTCAGGGCTATTTTCACTGGAGTTTAAAAGAAGGAGGGGATAATCTCATAGAAATCTATAAAATGCTGACAGAATTTGACAGAGTAAATGCAGGAACTGTGTTCCTGATGACCTGGAAACCCAGAATGAATGGTCACAGTTTAAAGATATGGCATAGGCCATTTTGGACTGAGATCTGGAGAAATTTCTTCAACCAGGGAATAGTGAACCCCCAATGCTGGCACATTCTTCGTTAGAAACGGAACCCAAAACTGTTCACAATATTCCAATTGTGATCTGACCAGAGCTTCATACAGTCTCAGCAGTATATCTCTAACTTTGCATTGTAGACATTTTAAAATGAATGCAAATACTGCATTTGCCTTCCTAATTGCTAACTGATCCCACATGTTAACCTACAGAGAATCCTGAACATGGACACCTAAATCTCCTTATGCTTCAGATTTCCAAAGCCTTTCCCACTTTAGAAAATAGTCTACACGTGGAGTAGCACATTACCACCTCTCATTCTCCCATGTTGTATTCCAATTGCCACTTTCTCGCTCACTTTTCTGACATCATTCTGCAGCCTCCCCACTTGCTCAACACTACCTGTCCCTCCATCTATCTTTATGTTATCTCCAAAATTAGCAACAGTAATTTCAGTTCCTCCATCCAGATTGTTAATGTATAATGAGAATAATTGTTGCCCCAGAGCTGACCAGAGAGGAGGAAGAGAACAAAGCTGATTACAATATTCCAGGTGCAGTCTCACTCAGGCTCTGTATAATTGCAGCAAGGAAATCCTGCTCCTGAGCTTGAATCTCTCACTATGAAGGCCAAAACAGAGGAACCTCGATTATCCAGCACTCGATTATCCAAATTTCGGATTATCCGAACAAGATCACAAGGTTCCAATGCTTGGCTAAACTATACCATCTGGCATTTGATTATCCAAACAAAATCCTCCCCACTCGTGGTCTTTGGATAATCAGGGTTACTCGGTACACTATTTTCTACTGCCTGCTACACCTGCATGCTTACCTTCAGCAACTGGTTTATGTGGTCACTCTGGTCTCATTGTACATTTCCCTCTCTCAACCTATAGCCATTCAGATCATAATCTGCCATCCTGTTTTTGCTACCAAAGTGGATAACCTCATATTTATTCACATTCTAAGCCTTTTCTTTTAATTTCATACAATCCTGAACTTCCTTTGTTGACTGATTTGTTATGCAAATTATAAATAACATATCTTTAACACAGACTTGCACTCCAAAGTGCAGCACAAAAGTTTAATGTTAAAGATCATGCAAATTTAGCATGCATTTACCCACTCACTCAGCTTGTCCATATTGTACTGAAGCATCCTCCTCACAGCTCAACCTCCCACCTTGCTTTGTATCATCAGATGACTGCCATGTCATGCTCAGTGTCCCAGATTTAAAAGACACTTCCGATCGCTTCAATCTTTGAATGTTGCCAAAACAAAGCTTATATATCAACCCGACCTTGGCAGCCAAACACTTTGTCACCCAGGTATGTTGAGAGACTGTGGCCTATGTTGAAAACTTCCCATGTGTTCTTAGCCACCTCTCTCAGAAGGCCATCATTAGCCAGGCGCTCCAAAGAGCTGGCTCAGATGCCAACTCAGACTGCTACAAACTAAAGCAGTGAGTATTTGATTTAAAAAAACCCCGTAATTAACCAAAGTCCTAGCACAGATGGATTATTATCACCAGATTCCTGCACTCCGGTGACACCTGAACTGTGCATCAGTGCATGAGCGCATGAGAGAAATTCCAATAACAGTGCCTCAGTCACATAGAGTCATAGAGTTATAGAGACGTACAGCAGATTTTGCCTATTTATCCTATCCATGCCCCTCATAATTTTGTAAACCCCTCAGCCTCCGACGCTCCCCAGCCTGTTCAGCCTCTCCCTGTAGCTCAAATCCTCGAACCCTGGCAACAACCTTGCAAATATTTTCTGAACCCTTTCAAGTTTCATCTGCAAGATTTAATAGAGGACCACTGGAAAAAAACACAAACCAGTTCTATAAGCATTCAGGCAAAGCTCCTGCATAACCAACTCCAATGAACTGGACATTGTATTTGGATAAACCTCTCATCAGGTCATTTTATAGCATGTTTAATGTATTAAAACATTTCAAGGTGGTTCACAAAAGCATCACTGAACAAGGCTTGACATCAAGGCAATAATAAGTTAAATAATTTTTTTCAAGGAAGTATATTCCAAACAGTATCTTAAAGGTATGAGAGAAGCCAGAAGGCAGATGATATTTAAGAGAAGAATCTCAGACTTTAGGACCTAGGCAGTTGAAAGACCCAGCCAAAATCAATGGAGTGATTAAAATATGGGATGTGGTAAAGGCTAGTATTGATGAAAGAAGAAGAGCTTGGGGTTGGTGGGAGGCAGGAGCGAAAGAAGGCATAACCGACTACACAAAACCTCAGTTGCTACTACAAATAAGTACGAAGATATTGATGCTGTCTTAATTTTATAGAAAATGAAGACGATTAGTCGAATACAGTCTTGCCAAATGTTAGTTAATCACAGAAAGGTAGTCTGAAAGGATATAAAAGGAGAGTTGATTTATTTTATTCTCCCAAATGAATGAAGCTAGGCTGTGAAAATGAGAGAACAGGAAATTATGAACACACCTTTATCTGAATATTTGTATGAGTCATCTTTCACATTGATTGACTAAGGAATAGCAGCTTCACTCTTTGCCACAAAACATTATGACACATGCTACTGGATTGTAAACAACTTAAAATTATTACACTAAAATGAAATTGTGTAATATTTCATTTTGAAAGAAGTCAAATCCCTGGATGATTATTATAGCAATGGATATGCATAGTTTGTAATCAAACTTCTGAAGCAAAAATAAGAACATCTTGTCACAGATTCAGAGTTGATTTTTTTGCATGGAGATTTAATAATGTATAATAATTAAATTTGTATGATCTTTAACATTAAGCTTTTGTGAAGCACCTTGGAATGTAAGTCTGCGTTAAAAAATGTTATTTATAATATGCATAACAGATCAGACAACACAAAAAGTTCAGGATTGTATGAGATTAAAAGAAAAGGCCTAGAAAGTTGCTAGAAATAACAATAAATCTGAGAATTGGCAAGTTTTTAAGAGTGCAGCAAAGGAGGACCAAGAAACTGATAAGGTAAAGAACATAGAATTAGAATGCAATCTAGCAAAAAAAGGTCATTAAAAAAAAGACTGTCAAACGATCTGTGGGTATGTAAAAATGAAAATATTTGGCTCAAGTGAATGTGGACTCATTATGGACAGAGTTAGGATAATTTACAAGGTAGGACTGAAAAATGGGAGATAATCTAAATGTCAACTTTGTGTCTGTTTCCACTGATCAAGGCACAAAATATTTTCAAGAACTAGAGATCCAAGTGATTAGAGAGAAGGAGGAGTTGCAAGAAGAAGATAATACTGGAGAAACTAATGGGACTGTATGTTGATAAATCCCCAGGACATAATAGTTTACATCACAAAGTATTGAAGGAGGCATCTATAGAGATAATCTGTAGAGATTCATGATAACTTGTAAATTCTATCGATTCTAGAATGTTTCCTGTGAATTCGAAGGCAAGAAATGTCAGCCCACATTTTAAGAAGGGAACAAAGTAGAAAATGGGATCTATAGGTTGTACATCAGTAGCAGGGAAATTATTCAAATTATTTCTAAAGGAGTATCATTTAGACCATAATAATCCGATTATGCATAGTCAGACTGGATTTGCAAATGGGAAGTCATGTTTGATGAAATTGCTGGAGCTTTTTGAAAGTGTTCCTAACAAAATTGATAATAGAGAGCCAATGGACATAATATACTTAGAATGTTAGAAGCCTTTTGATAAAGTCCCTGATAGGAGGTTATTTAGAAAGAGGAAAACACGTTGGATAAGAGGTAATGTACTAGCATGGTTTAATAATTGACTAACATACAGAAAATGGAGAATAGGAATAAATAGGTTGTTCTGTTGTTGGTAGGCTGTGACGAGTGGGATACCACAAAGAACATATCTTGGATCCTGGTTGTTTCCAATATAGATCAATAGTTTAGAGGTAGAGACCAAATTTAACACTTCCAAATTTGTGGATGATGCCAACTAAGCAGGAATGTGCAAGATGAGGAAGATGTAAAGCAACATCAGCTGATTGTACAAGCTTAGTGAATGGGCAAGAACAAGGTAGATGGAATGGAATGTGGAAATGTGAGGTTATCAACTTTGGTTGGAGGAATAGATGTGCAGAGTCTTTCTTAAATGACAAGAGACTGGAAAGTGTTGATGTATAAAGGGTCCCAAGTATCCTTGTTAATAAGTCACTGAAGGCTAACACTGAAGTTCTATGTTCTTTACCTTATCAGTTTCTTGGTCCTCCTTTGCTGCACTTTTAAAAACTTGCCAATCCTCAGATTTATTGTTATTTCTAGCAACTTTCTAGGCCTTTTCTTTTAATCTCATACAATCCTGAACTTTTTATGTTGTCTGACCTGTTATGCATATTATAAATAACATTTTTTAACACAGACTTACATTCCAAGGTGCTTCACAAAAGCAGGTGCCGAGAGCTATTAGGAAGGCTAATGAAATCTTAGCTTCTTTTGCAAGACCATTTAAATACAGGAATAGTAAAATCTTGCTTCAATTATATAGTAGATTGGTTTGACCGTACCTGGAGTACTATATGCAGTTTTAGTCTCCTTATCTAAGGAAAAATATTACTGCCATAGAGGGAGTGCAACAAAGGTGCAGCAGACTTGTTTCTGGGATTGCGGGACTGTTCTGTGAAGAGAGATTGGGGAAAGTGGGCCTGTATTCTCCAGCATTTCAAAGAATGAGAGTTAATGTCATTGAAACTTACAAAATATTCATGGGAACAAAGTTGTTGCAGATAAGATGTTTCCCTGATTGGGAAATCGAGAACCAATTTAAAAATAAGAGGGAAAGCACTTTGCTCCGAGATGACGAGATTCATTTTCAAACTCAAAGTGTTATCAATCTTTGGAATTCTCTACTAGAGAAGGCTAAGGAGGCCGAGGCTTTGAGTATATTTCAAGTAGCGATGGATAGGTTTCTATTTACCAGGGGTACACAGGGTTATGGAGATGGGCTGAATAAAAGGCATTGAAGTGTTCAATCAGACATTTCAATCAGCCATTATCATGTTAAATGGTGGGGTAGACTCGATGGCTTCTAAGTACCTAAATCACTGCAAAAATAATAGAGAAGCTCATATTACCTTAGTGAAAATTCTACAGTAAATTCAGCCTTGCTGTTGAAAGCAAAACTCCAGATGCTGCTATCCGAAATGTACCAGGCCATGAGCTTCTCAAAAACAGTGTCTTGCTTCCTGCTTCACTGATGAAATGCACTAAATAGAGTTATGTTCTTGGACTTACACCGCAATGGCGATGAATCAGCAAAAATGAAAAATAGGAGACGGACTTAGCTTTATATGTCTCCCGTGCCAACAACGTTTTACAGCCAATTAAGTACTTTTGAAGCTTTTCACAGTTGGAGAGTAGGAAATATGACAATATGTGTGTAAGTTCCCACAAATGTCAATATGACAATGATCAGATAATCTGTGGATTTAGCAATTAAGAAAACATATTGATCAGGTGGCTGTTAATAATTCCCTGGCTATTCTTCACAATAGTACTGAGGATCTTTACATCTACTCGAGAATACACAAAGGCTTGCTTTAAAGCCTCATCAACATGTCCAATGTGGATTTACCCTCAAACAGTCGACTCCAATCAAAATTCTCTAGTTCCTGCCTTCACCTGAGGACTGCTGTTATCTCTATCCATGCATATGTTAGAACTCATTGTATTATGAACACCACTCCCGAAATGTTCCCTCACTGAAACTTCACTCGCCTCGTCAGGGTCATTCCCAAAGCCAGGTCCAGTACTGTCCCTTCCCTGGTTGGATTGCTTATGTACTGTGTCAAAAAGCCCTCTTGAATGGTCCTTACAAGCTCTGGCACATCCAAGCCCCTCACATGAAGTGTGTCCCAGTCAATATAAGAGAATTTAAAATCAACCATCACAACTACCCTGTTGTTTTTACATCTTTCCAAAATCTGTTTACATATTCTCTTCTCGATCTCCTGCTGGCTGTTGGGAGGTCCCAGCATTGTGATTTCACCTTTCCTATTCCTGCGTTCGACTCATATTGGCTGGCTGCATGAGTCCTCTGATGTACCCTCCCTCAGTACAGCTGTGAGTTACTCCTTAACCAGTAATGCGACTCCTCCATCCCTTTTACCTTCCTTTCTATCACACCTGAAGCATCTAAATCCTGGGACGTTCAGCCACCAGGCCTGTCTCTCATTCATCCAATGATTGAGAAGAGCAAAAATGGGGGTCATAAAAAGTCGTTAGCAACAATATTACAGAGAATCCCAAGGCATATAAAAAATGCAAGAGGCTGGCCAGGGAAAGGATTGACCCACTCAAGGCAAAGAAATGAATCTATGTATGAAGCCAAAAGAGGCAGGTGTGGTCCGAAATAAATACTTTGTGCAGATATTCAGCAAAGAGAAGGAATCGGTGGAGGATGATCTCAGGGAAGGGAGTGTGGAATTTCTATGCCAAGTTGCTATTTAAAATGAAGAAGTGTTGAGCGTCTTAAAAAATAGGGTCCTGATAGGATCTATCCCAGAATATTGAGGTAGGCAAGATAACAAATTGCTGAAGCGTTGACAGACATCTTTGTATCCACAGATGAGGTCCCAGAGAGCTGGAGAATAGCCAATGTTGTTCCATTGTTTAAGAAGGGTAAAAGGGATAATCCAGGAAATTACAGGCCTGTGAGCCTCTTATCAGTGGTAAAGAAATTATTGGAAATGATTTTCAGGGACAAGATCTATACGCATTTAGAAGCAAATGAACTTCTTAGATATAGACAACATGGTTTTGTGTGGGGGAAGTCGTGACTCACTAATTTGATCGAGTTCTTTGAGGAGGTGATGAAGATTATTGATAAGGAAAATGTGATTGATGTTGTCTACATGGTCTTTAGTAAAGCCTTACAATTGCAACATTTAAAAGGCATTTGGATGGGTATATGAATAGGAAGGGTTTGGAGGGATATGGGCCAGGTGCTGGCAGGTGGGACTAGATTGGGTTGGGATATCTGGTCGGCATGGACGGGTTGGACCGAAGGGTCTGTTTCCATGCTGTACATCTCTATGATTCTATGATAAGGTCCCTCATGGCAGACTGGTACAAAAGGTGAAGTCACATGGTATCAGGGGTGAGCTGTCAAGATACACAAAGAATTGGCTTAGTCAGTGAACACAGAGGTGGAAGGATGCTTTACAGAATGGAGGGTTGCGAGTAGTGGTGTTCCATAGGGGATCAGTGCTGGGATCTCTGCTTTTCGTGGTTTGCACAAACGGAGGAAAACATGGCTGTTATGATTAATAAGTTTTCAGATGATACAAATATGGTTGGAGTTGTGAATCGTGAGGAGGATTGTCAGAGGATACAACAGGACATTGATCAATTGGAGGCATGGACAGAGAAATGGCAAATGGAGTTTAAACCTGGTAAATGTAAAGTGATGCATTTTGGAAGGTCAAGTACAGGTGAAAATTAAACAATGAATAGCAGAATCCTTGATATGCAGAGGGATCTGGGTGTGCAGGTCCATGATCACTTAAGGTGATCAAAATGGCCTGTGGCATGCTTGCCTTCATTGGAAAGGGCATTGAGTATAAAGATAGGCAAGTAATCCTGCAGCTTTGTAGAACTTTAGTGAGGCCACACTTGGAATATCATGTACAGTTCTAGTCACCACATTACCCGAAGGATGTGGATGCTTTGATGAGAGTAACGTCTGGTATGGGGGATTTTAGTTATGAAGAAAGGTTGGGTAGAATGGGTTTCTTTTCACTGGAACGCAGGAGGTTGAGGGGCAGCCTAATAGAAGTTTATAAGATTGTGAACAGCATGGATGGTGGGGAAAATATGAAGCTTTCTCCCAGGGTGAAAAGGTCAATTATTAGAGGACACAGGCTCACTCCTCACAGGTGGAGTTTAAGAGAGATCTGCGAGGCATGTTTTTCACACAAAGGGTGGTGAGTGCCTGCAATGCGTTGCCAGTGGAGGTGGTGGAAGCAGACACAATAGCAGTATTCAAGAAGCACCTAGACAAATACGTGAATAGGAAGGGAATAGAGGGATACGATCCTGTAAGTGAAGACAGTTTTAGTACGGAAGGGCAAAATACATCAGTGCAGGCTTGGAGGGCTAAACAGCCTCTTCCTGAGCTGTATTGTCTGTTCTTTGTTCTTTGTTCTTTAAAGTCAGCACTTCCAACAGTGCAGTCGTCTCTCACTATTTATTACACTGGAGTCTCTATATTTTCTCCGGTCTTTGAATAAAACTTCGAATAAATGTCTGACTCAAAGTCAAGTCTACTGTTGGTCAATGAACCACAAAAAGCACATGTGGAAGCTTGAGTTAGTTAAAAGTTTATCAGTCAAACAGTAACTTGTTCTGTTTAATTGTAGAAGTTCAATTTCAACCCCAATCTATTTTAATTCACAATAATAAAAATCTGCCAAATATTCAGTTGTACTTTTTCTCATCTACTTCTCCTGGTACATGTCAATATCGTTTGGCGCCTTGTAAAAAGGTTATTGGTTAGGACTTAGATTAAAATGTAAGACTGATTTTACGGGTAAGGTTATCTATTATGAGGACAGAGTTACACAGCTGGAATTTTATTGGTAAAGGAAAACCGATGGTGAATTTGCTGTACAGTTTTATCACAACAATAAGGCCTGTATAAAGCTGGAGCTAGCTCCCCAACTGATTCATGAGGGAGCAGTGTGTTGTGATCACTGATCTACATTGTACTTTGACACTGTATTTAGATCCAGAGATGGTATTCACAGTGGAGACCTGTCAACTTCCATTTCATCTGATTTACTTCAGGGATCCTGTTATACAAATGTTCCCAAAATAAAGACCAACTAACTGCTTATACAATATATTAATGTCATCACATACATTACATTGCAGTGCCTGAGGAGAAGTAGAAAGTAAGTCAACAAATTAGTTAAAGTTCAGATAAAGTGAAAAAGAATAAAAGGCTATTGGAATCACAAGGTTGGACTGGGAAGGAAGAGAGAATTAATTGGTCATGTGGATACTTATGTCATGATGTAAACATGTTATGAGATAACAACATGGAAATAGCTTTGCACATTTTGTTGGCCAGAGCATCAAGTAATGAATCCAACAACAGCTTTCAAGATGCCCAAGCCTCTGCCGTTATAAGTCTGGAGACCATCCTTCTTCTTTTTAAGACTCTGTCACTGGACGACAACCTTAATGACCACCAGTTCAAGGTGAAGTGTCCAGCCAGAAGACAGTATTGTCACATGTCAAGATTGTGGGTGTGGAAATTAAAATTGGGGGAAAACAAAATAATAAAAATATAGAAATAAGCGATAACTGAATATTAAACTGGCCTGACTTCTCTAGGATTATATAAATTGATGTCACATTGTTTGACTGAAAATGTGAGGCAGAGATGAATTTTGCCATCCCCTAACCAACCTGGACAATGGTGAGGCAGTTGTGAAAGTGTAGCAAGATCGCAAAAATGACATTCTCAATATTGAGAAAATAAAGTCTGATGTTACACCTCAGGTTTATGCAGTGAGAAAGGAATCTCACTAGTGAGTGGTGTGTGCCCTATTTGCAATAATTTAGACTCATTAGATTTAGATTTTTAGATTTCAGACTTTTATTGCCATGTGTACTCAAGTAGAGAAGTAAGGGAGAACAGTGAGTATAGCGCCATCTTAGGTAGCAAGATACCTGGGTACAAAAAAAAGCTTAGGTACAAAGTAGTAAGAGAAACGAAAGTTAAGCCTTACTTCATAGAACAGTTGAAAAAAAAAGAAATAGCTAATATAGGAAATTCTTTCGTACTTTAAATTATGAAAATAAAAGAGTAATTAAGAATCTTTGAGTCCTCTGCTTATCTTGCTTTTGCTGCTGCTGACTCTGCTGCCGCTCCAATGTCCCCCACTGACTCAGGAACGTGCCCAGGCAGGATCCACTCACACGCCGAGCTGAGACACTGCCGTGAGCCGCTGAGAGTCTCCACAAGCCGCCAAGATACCAGGTGAGGACCCACCATGAGCCCCAAGAGACCAGGCCGGGACCCACCACGAATCTCAAGAGACCAGGCCAGGACCCACTATGAATCCCGAGAGACCAGGCCGGGACCCACCACGAATCCCGAGAGACCAGGCCAGGACCCACCATGAGGCCCGAGAGACAAGGCCTGGACCCACCACGAGCCCCAAGAGATCAGGCCGGGAACCCCACGAGCCACCAAGAGACCAGGCCAGTACCCACCACGAATCCCGAGAGACCAGGCCGGGACCCACCACGAATCCCAAGAGACCAGGCTGGGACCCACCACGAGCCCTGAGAGACCAGACCAGGACCCACCATGAGCCCTGAGAGACCAGTCCAGGACCCACTGCGAGCTGCTGAGAGATGAGGCTGGGACTCACCATGAGCCCTGAGAGAACAGACCGGGACCCACCACGAGCCCTGAGAGACGAGGCCGGGACCCATCACGAGCCCTAAGAGACCAGGCCAGGACCCACCATAAGCCCTGAGAGATGAGGCCAGGACCCACCATGGTCCCCGAGAGACCAGGCCAGCATCCACCACAAGCCCCGAGAGACCAGGCCAGGACCCACCACGAGCCCAAAGTGACCATACTAGGACCCACCATGAGCCCTGAGAGGCTAGGCCATGACCCACCACGAGCCCCAAGAGACCAGGCCGGGACCCACCATGAGCCCTGAGTGACCAGACTAGGACCCATCACGAGCCCTGAGAGACCAGGCCGGGACCCACCACGAGCCCCGAGAGACCAGGCTGGGACCTACCACGAGCTGCTGAGAGACCAGGGTGGGGCCAACCACTAGCTGCAAGAGATGGCACATGCTGCCAGAAGACCAGGCCGGAATCCCAAACACCAAAGGGGGAGAAGAAGAGAAATAAAAGGGGAAAAAGAGAAGAAAGGAGAAGGAGTGGAGGAGCTCCGGTTGGAGCATCGTACTCTGCTGCCACCTTGACTGGAATATTACTGTATCTCATCTAATTTATGTGCAAGTTCCCATTCTTTCTTGTAGTGACAATTCCCGACATGAATGTTAGAGCAGGTACCAGGCAGCTCCAGCTCTTCTGGGTTTCCATCTTGGCTAGCAGATTCCAACATCTCAGGGCACACTCCCTGGGCAATGACTACTTGCATTCCTGCCCCCAGAGATTGGCATTGGGCATATAAAAGCCTTACCACATCACTATGGCACAAATCAAACTAATTTGGAATATAGTTATCCACTTCAAAGCTGCACCTTTGGAGCACACTGACACCATAGATCACTATTGAGTGTGTGGTGCTGGAAAAGCACAGCAGGTCAGGCAGCATCCAAGGAGCAGGAGAATTGACGATTCAAACATAAGTCCTTCATCAGAAATGACCTGCAATGCTTTTTCAGCACCACACTCTTGACTCTGATCTCCAGCATCTGCAGTCCTCACTTTCTGCCTCACTGCTGCCAGGTTGCTATGTGCTCTGGGAGGGGCAGCCACCTCAGGTCTTAGAGTACGGTACATGTCAGGGTTACACACTTTCTTAGCACTCCCTGAATTTGCTCCTACTTAGATATTCACAACATCTCTGGCTTGAGTTGTCTTAAAGGCTCACAATACTTTTGTCATGCCTTGCTGTTTAGCACCGATACAATGCCAAGCAGCTTGTCATGATTGTCAGCAAGGATCAGTCAAAGGAGCGGACATGTTGCTGAGTGGAACCAGACTTTGTCAACCGCCCATCTATGGCATGTGCCAGCAGCCTAAGTGCTAATCACACTGCATGGTATTTTGTGTCATTCATATGGATAATTTGGTTATCCTTAGTGCCCCTGAGAAGGTGATGGTGAACTGCTGATGTAGGTACACCCAAGATGCCATTAGCGATGGAGTTCTAGAAGTTTGACGCCGTGACACTGAAGGAATGACACTATATTTCCAAGTCAGGATAATGAGCAGATTGGAGAGGTACCTGCAGTTGGGGGTGGGCCCAGATAACTGCTGCTCATGCACTTCTAGATGAGTGATCAAAGTGATTCGGAGAAGTCAACTGCAATCGCTGGAGGCAGCATGCTAGGATGTAGAGGAGGCAATAATTGTGATGGGGCAAGGATGTGAGAAAATCATGCCCTGTTGGATGTGGGATCGTTACTGCCACCCGGGCAATAAACTTTGCCAACATAGCTGGCTTCCCCCAGATAAAGTACGCTGCAGACTGCACACACTTGTGTTTTGGGTTCTGTTTCATAATGTGCTGACTTCATCAATTGAAAAGGATCCCGTTCCATCAATGTGCAAGTTATTTGTCATCATTGTTACCACACCCTAAATGTCTGCATCAGGTCCTCTGGAAGCTGCCAAGATGTCTAAATCTTTGAAAATTCTCAACACTTGCTTCATTTCTAGGGCCACATGCACTCCAAGGATGGTTACTTGCAAGTTACGATTAAACTCTGCAACCATGGATGATAGTTTTGTCATGCAACCTCCTGACTGAGGCCATGTAGATACAATGCTGCCTGTTCTTCCATTAAGACAACATGGAGCAGGTGGGGAATAAGGTCACCTGAAAATGTGGTTCTGATGCTTAGGTCAGTCTAGGGGGAATGTTTTGCGGTATTGGGTCCTAGCAGAGTACCCCATATAGTACTATATGTTGTGCCTAGACACACAAAGAGGGGATGTCTTGGATGCTGAAGAGCTACGTCAGCAGCAGCAGTCTTCCAAGGAGGAGGATAAAAACATTGAGCAGGACGATCATTACCTTCAGAGTGATAGAACACAGGAGGGTTTGGTTCAATTAGATCAGACAGGTTCTAATTGAAACTTGCTTCCAATAAATGTGATTTGGGTGCGATAATCATTCATTGTGATCAGCCAAGTGTTCGATTTTAAGCCAATGGGCCAAGTAGGTGGAATTTAATTTTGATAAATTTGAAGTATTGCATTTTGGTAAGACAAACCAGGGTAGGACTTATACACTTCATGGCAGGGCCTTGGGGAGTGGAGCCAAAAAAAGAGACCTGGGGTGCAGTTCCTTGAAAGTAGGCAGACAGGGTGATGAAGAAAGTGTTTGGCACGCTTGCCTTCGTTGGTCAGTACATTGAACGTAGGAGTTAGATTGTCATGTTGTGGCTGTACAGGACATTGATGAGAACACTTTGAGAATACTGCATTCAATTCTGACTTCCTGCTATAGGAAAGATGCTGTTAAACTTGAAAGAGCTCAGAAAAGATTGACAAGGATGTTGCTGGGATTAAGGGTTTGAGCTATAGGGAGAGGCTGAATATGCTGGGGTTATTTTTCCTGGCATATCAGAGGCTGAGTGGCGACTTTATAGAGGTTTATAAAATCATGAGAGACGTAGATCATGTGATTATCCAAAGTCTTTTTCCCAAGCAGGGGGACTCTAGAACTACAGGGCATAGGTTTAAGGTGAGAGGTGAAAGATGTAATAGAGACCTAAGGGGCAACCTTTTCACACAGAGGATGGTGCATGTTAGAATGAGCTGCCAGAGGAAGTGGTAGAGGCTGGTACAAGTACAACAGTTAAAAGGCACCTGGATGGGTAAGTGAATAGGAAGGGTTAGAGGGAAATGGGCTACATGCTGGCAAATGGGATTAGATCAGTTTGGATATCTAGTCAGTATGGTGGAGTTGGACCAAAGGGTCTGTTTCCATCCTGTAAAACTCTATGACTCTATGACTGTAAACTTGCTTTTGAGCAACAGACAACCAACTATGTGTTTTTTTTCCCTAGAAGCAAATGTATCTTTTTCTGTTTTGTTTTCCCTTTTTGCTGTTGTTCATTAAATGCTAATGTTCTCAACTATTCAAAAGTGTTCCTGTGTGTGATGCTCTCTTAAGGAACAATGATGAAATCTTATTCCACCCTTTCTGCATTTAGGAAACAGTAGTATTCCTTTTGATATGAGTCTAAGATGGTATAGTGACAAGGATGCATTGTCTCAAATCTTGCAGCCACAGTACAATGACAGTCGATTAGATAGGCGATGATGCAAAATAGCAATTTATCTATGATTGTGAACTTCTATTTCAAATGATGTGTCATCCTTGCCACCTATATGGCCTCACAGATCGATCTATTTTTTTGTTTCCTTTCTAATACTTAAATCTGAGATAGATTAATTTTTTTTGTTAAGTGAAGGTGAATTAAATTGAATTGAACTGAATCTATTGTCACGTGTACCGAGGCACAGTGAAAAGCTTTGTCTTGCGAGCAATACAGGCAGATCACAGAGTTAAGTAGCATAGATAAGTAAATAATAGGTAAACTGCAGCAAAAACAAAAACACAGTTACAGATGAATGTTAAGAGTTTGTGAGTCCATTCAGTATTCTAACAACAGTAGGGTAGAAACTGTAAAGAAACTGGCTGGTGCGTGTGTTCAGGCCTCTGTACCTTCTTCCAAATGGTCGAGGTTATAGAAAAACAAAAACAGGGTGGGATGGATCTTTGAGAATGCTGGTGGCCTTTCCTTGACAGTGGGCCTGGTAGATGGATTCTATAGATGGGAGGTTGGTCTTTGTGATTGTCCGGGCCGAGTTCACCACTCTCTGTAACCGTCTCTGATCTTGAATGGTACAGTTTCCATTCCAGGTAGTAATACATCCAGACAGATTGCTCTCGATGATACACCTATAAATGTTGGCAAGGGTGTTCACCGTCATGCCAAACTTCCTCAGCTGCCTGAGGAAGAAGAGATGTCGTTGGGTCTTTGTAACTAGTGTGTCCATATGAAGATTCCAAGAAAGCTTGTTGTGGATGACCACTCCCAGGAGCTTTCCCTCTCCACTCATGCCACCTCTACAATGTCAATGTGTAGGGGGGCACCAGTAACATCCCGCTGAAAGTCAATAATGAGTTCTTTGGCTTTGCCGGCATTGAGAACTAAGTTGTTCTCAGTGCACCATTTTTCCAGGTCTTCCATCCCCTGTCTGTAGTCTGTTTTGTCGCCATCTGAGATTCGACTGACTACAGTTGTGTCATTAGCAAACTTGTAAATGGCATCAGTCTGATATTTGACGACGCAGTCATGGGTATACAATGTGTACTTAGGGGGCTGAGTACACACCCCTGGGGTCTCCAGTGTTGAGTGTGAGTGAGGATGAAATATTGTCCGCAATCTTCACTGATTGTGGCCTGTGGGTCATGAAACTGAGGATCCAGTTGCAGAGAGCGGGGCTTAGTCTGAGGTGTAGAGGGAGATGGGTTAAAGACAGGTATATGGAGTTAGCCTACAGATCTGCCAGGATCTCATTGATTGGCAGAACAGGCTTGAGGGGGCTGAATGGACTTTTCCTATTTCTATGTTCCGAATGTTACTGTGAATGGCCATTTGAGGCTGACAGTATTTGACCTGGTGCAAGCTGGGTTTTAAATATGGTGCTAAAGGCAGTAGTAAGCACTCCTGTTGCTGTTACGTGCACAATAGCATAAGCACAGAATGGTTCCTGATGAAGGGCTTTTGCCCGAAACATCGATTTTCCTGCTCTGACCTGCTGTGATTTTCCAGTACCACCCTAATCTTGAGGCCATTCAGCTCTTTGAGTCTGCACCAACCCTTTGAAGAGCATCCCACCCAGATCCAGCCCCACCAACCCAATACCCATATTTGCTGTGGTTACCACCTAACCTGTTCATCTTTGTACCTTGTGAAGAAACTGTAGCACCCACGCAGGAGAGAATGTGCAAGCTCCACATAGACAGTCACCTGAAGCTGAGTTCGAAACCAGGCCCCTGGCGCTGTGACTCAGTGCTAACCATTTTGCCATCGCACCACCCAAAACAATCTCAGCAAATTATTCTTTGATTTTGACGCACAGTGTAGACCCACGTGGAGGTCCCAGGAAGATATCAAATTCCTATTCAAGTAGTTCCAAACTCTTTGTTTTTAGATGCTTATCTAAAATTATTGTACCCTTGTGCAAGAAGGGTAGTAGGGATATTCTGGGTAACTATAGACAAATAAAGCCTGACATCAGTGGTGTTAAAGTTGCTGGAGAAGGTACTGTGGGATAAAATCCATTTATATTTGAGAAAGAATGGGCTTATCAGTGATAGGCAAAATGGTTTTGTGCAGGGGAGATCATGCCTTACCAACTTAATAGAGTTCTTTGGGGAAGTGACCAAGTTGATAGATGAAGGAAGGGCTGTAGATGTCATATACATGGATTTTAGTAAGGCGTTTGATAAGGTTCCCCATGGTAAACCAATAGAGAAAGTGAAGTCACACGGTGTGCAGAGTGTTCCAGCTAGGTGGATAAAGAACTGGTTAAGCAACAGGAGACAGAGAGTAGTAGTTGAAGGGAGTTTCTCAAAATGGAGAAAGGTGACCAGTGGTGTTCCACAGGGATCAGTGCTGGGGCCACTGTT
>NC_057733.1:41419729-41425600 GCF_004010195.1 Chiloscyllium plagiosum | reverse complement strand
GAGAGGTTGAGTAGGTTAGGATTGTTTTCATTAGAAAAAAGGAGATTGAGGGGGGACCTGATTGAGGTCTACAAAATCATGAAGGGTATAGACAGGGTAGATAGAGACAAGCTTTTTCCCAGGGTGAAGGATTCAATAGCGAGAGGTCATGCTTTCAAGGTGAGAGGAGAAAAGTTTAAGGGGGATACTTTACATAGAGGGTGGTAGGTGCCTGGAACGTGTTGCCAACAGAGGTAGTAGAAGCAGGCATGGTAGACTCATTTAAGATGCGTCTGGACAGATGCATGAGTAGGTGGGGAAGCAGAGGGATACAGATGCTTAGGAATTGGGTGACAGGTTTAGATAGTAGGCTTCTGGGGCCGAAGGGCCTGTTCCTGGGCTGTAAATTTTCTTTGTTCTTTGTGTTCTATTGTGCATTTTACAAAATTATTATCCAGTTAAATATAAAATGGTAAATGATTCAGTTCAAAGTCACGGGTTTTAAATGGATGCAGCAGAAAGATGACTCAGTGGAGTTTCAGCTCTTGAAAATAAATAAAGTGAGCAGAGATGGCAGCTATGGAAGTGTAAAGACACAACACTGAGATTAAAGAAAAATGGGCTTAGTTTGAATGTGATGCCGCAGTAATTCAGGAAATACTGTAAACATGATTGTAAGCAGCCTTGCATGTACAGCATGCAATCAAGGTGCCACTCTGTATGTAAAATATAAACAACACACAGAGCAGCTACAGTTCTTTAAAAGGCAATAGTGCTGTGAAAGAGGTCATGCTTCAAATTTAATTTGAAACTGTTTACTTGATTTTCCATGTGACCCAGAGCTAAGTTGTCTTGAAAAGTAACTTCTTATATTGCGACTTAAATTTTAAGGTAGATGATTTTAAAAAATATTTTGGTAGATGTTTTAAACTGACATATTAAATGCCTGTGGGATTCTTTAATTGCATTTTAAGAATGTTTCTTTCAACAGAACCGAAGTGGATTAAAAAAAGGCAAATAGAATGGCTATGATATGTTCCTAGCTAAGTTATGTTAACCATGTACAATATAGACGTCAGCAACGAAAACTGAAAATGAAAGCTTAATATGCAGTGACACTAGTCCAACACCTCTTATTTATAAACCCTTAGTAATAGATCAATTTTAAAACTATTGAGTGCTTTAAAATAAAGAATGCCAGTTTTTTGATGTGTGAATCTACTTTGTGATAGAATAGTGTGTGTTTCTTATGCTGTGAAGGCAATGTTGGTCAGAGTTTATGCCTTTCTCCCACATTAATAGAAATTTGGAATCATGTCAGTCTGCTCTTTCATATCTTCTAGTTGACAGTTAAACAGTCTTTTTACTAAGGTGACCTGAATAATAAAAAGAGAAGTCACTTGCATAAAAGAGCTCCAAAGGGCCTTCTGATGCAGGTCCATTCTAACTTTGACTGCAATCTGTTGGATTTAGTCTGGGATTAGTTTTGAATGAGAATTCTTCACTTATAGTCACAGAAGTCAAGTGAAGTCACCATTTGACTATTACAAAAAGAGCTTGTGACCTCATTTAGGCCCTTCGAATATGGGAGATTCGGCAACCCTAGTCTCTTGGTTGGTGCAATAGGTTTTGGTGCATGGTACATCTGGCAAGTCTATGGTTTTAAAAATAAGTTCTGCAGTTCATTGTAAAATATGGATGTTGTCAGTGTCATTAGTGGAACAAATGCCAAGATTTTCACCACATTACCAAATAAAGTGAAGAGCTAATTAGGTGCAGTGGCACTGTTTAGTTTTTCCAAAATACAATGTCATAAATACTAGCATTGATTTTAATACTGACAGTTTCAGCAAGCATTTAATGGTGTGACATTAATTATACCTAATATGCTTTTATCTAATTATTTTCTCCCATTAGTCAGCAAAGCAGAGGTTGTCAATGTTGGCAGTGATTTGGGACAAAATTTTGCATTGTCTAATCTTTTGCAATGGAACACATGATTCATCAGTTTTACAATCTGAGAGCTGCTACTTTCATAATCTTATGCTCAGTTTTATAACAGACTGGCCATTAAATCTTCAATGTACGTCTGAAAGGGATACTAGAGAGATTGACATAATGATCTGAAAATCAAAAGCAGTGGTGAAATTGACAATCTTGAAATGATTTTTCGCTAATGTAAATCCAAACATTTATTATACCCCTTGCTGTGAACAATTGGCTGGCCAGGACCATTGTTTCTGGCTCCCCACCAAGGTCTTGAGTTTTTTTGTTGATACCAGTGTGAAATGAAAATGGTCAAAGTCAGTTAAATACGTATTGCAGCCATGGATTAAAAGATTCCTGGGGGTGTAGTGTAATAAAAATCTGTAGCTTGAGTGACATGACTGAAAGAAGGAGTCAGCAGAGGCATAGAAGATCAGAGACATAGCATATGAAACTACGTCATAATGCAGCCCCAAAACACTGTATTGACAAACTGTACATGGAGGCTGTAGTCAGATTTTGGATTTTACATCAGTGAAAGGTCAATAAGTGAAGATTTTAATTTAAAACGCTTGAGGGACCAGAGCCAGGATCCAATTTTCAGATTCCTAAGAAGTTCCCTGGAGAATTCCTGCAGCATAAATTCCTCTCTGGCAATTTTCCATCATGGAAGCCAAACCCGTCTCAGAAATGAAGGGGGCAACTACGTATTATTTTGTTGAGAGTGTTACTGTCTACCCACGGCTTCAATCATCCCTGTTAAGAGTAAACTGGTAACATTTTCTGTAAACTAATACATTTGTCATATAGGAAACATTCTCGTAAAATGATGCAAATAGATTAATTTATGAGGTGAAATGACCAATTTTAGTTCCATTTATGAAGAAAATCCAAATAACTCAGTCATGAGAAAGACTGTATTCATTGGTTAATATGGTCACCAAGTTATTTAGCTTGCTTTGTCATCTTCATTAATAAGAAATCAGCATTGTAATTGGTGCACCTATTGTTGCATGGCAGCTTTATAAATAACTTAAAAACCTCAGTTAAACAAATCCAATCAGTAACCCAGGTGAAAATTCTCCTAGACTTGGAATCTGGACTTGCTATCACTTGAAATAATTGAGATCAATGTAGAGATTCATTAAGTGGAAGCTAACTTCATCACTGCCAGGTGTGATGCTGGTGAATTGCTACCTTTATACTATTTGTAAGGTAAGGACAGACTAAGTCAGCCTTCCTAACCTTAGTTGTGGGAAAAAAGAATTCAGCAACATTGTCATTTAGAAAGGCACATATTAATCAAGGGTAGTAAGCAAGGATTTGGTAATCACAGGCAACACATCCTAGTTTGATTGAATATTTTTGATGAGGGAGACAGGAAGGCAGTATGTTTTATTGACTCTTCATGGATACAAGCCTTTCCCACCCTTAAAGTGTTGAAGTCTACAAGCCCTTTGACTATGGCTGAAATGGCAGATTTGGTGGAAAAAATAAAAGCCTTTGGGATTCAAGGGCAAGTGGCAAGTTGGATGCAAAATTAATATAGTGGCAGGAACCAAAGGGTAATATTTGACAGAAATCTGCTTCCAGAGGGATTTTTTTTTTCCAAACCTGTGTATGGACACCTTGCTTTTGATACTACATGTCAATGACTAAGATTTAAATATAAGGGGCACAACTTAGAAGTTTTAGATGATACTCACGTGGTTGATATTAATGGATTTTCAGTTGGATAGAAAAGTAACAGAAGAAATTCAATTGAGAAGTGTGAGGTAATATATGGAGAGTGCAAATAATAAAAAGAAATGCCCAACAAGTTATACTCATTAAGAAGCAAAGAGGAACAGAGGAACCTTGGAGTGCATATCCATGGATCTCTGAAGGTCACAGGATAGGAAGATAAATTGGTTAAGAATTCATAAAGGATACTTCCCTTAGGTCACAATGACGTAGGATATATGGCTATGGACTTAAAGCTATAACTGCATAAATGCTAGCTAGGTCACAACAGTTTTGGTCACATTACATGGTCAGTGTTTTTAGGTTGAGCAGGATACAGAGCAGATTTATGAATTTGTAGCCAGGAATGGAGAATTTTAGCCATGTGGAAATGTTAGATGTGCTGGAATTAATTTGTGATGAGGGGGCTGAAGGGAGATTCATTTGAGATCTACAATATTATCCAGGTTCTACAGAATATGAGGAGTAGGAAGGAGCTATTATCTTTGGCAGAGAGATCAATAACTATGGGTGGATAGTTAAAGAGACTGGTAAATTAATTATAGGTGAATTGAAGAGAACACCTTTCCCCAGAAGGGACTGGGGGTCTGGAACTCACTACCTGGAAGGATGGGTAGCAACAGGAATGTCTATAACATTAAAAAAAACCTTAGATATTTACCTGCTTTGTCGGATAAAGAGCAACAGATCAATCCCAACTAAGAGGATTGGACTGATAGTGCACCAACTGAGCAAGGACAGACAGGAGGGGCTGAATTCAGGAAAGTTGTGGTGCAGTAGTAATATGCTGGGCTTGTAATATCCAGAACTTGGTCTGATAGGGATATAGGTTCAAATCCCAACACGGAAGAATGTGAAATTTGAATTCAGTAACGATCTGGGATTAAAAGCTAGCTGAGTAGCAACCACTAGCATTAAAAAAAAAACATATATATGCACATGATTCACTCTTGTACTTAGTGGAGGAAATCTGCCATCCTGACCTGCTTTGGCCTCCATGTGACTCCAGACCTACAGCAATGTGGTCGGCTCTTAACTACCCTCTGAAATAGCCCCAACAAGCCACTGGATGGGCAATAAATACTGGCTGAGCCAGTGTTATATGCATCCCCTGAACAAATTAAAAATAGTGTCCTTCCCTTTGTCATAGGGTTTCTAATATTTAGAAGTCTTTGTGGGAGGAAGGAATGAAAGACATTTTGAAAGTTAGATGAAAGCAAGTAAGAGGGGGTTCCCCTAAGTGTAAACAATGGCATCAGTCAAAAGCCCTTTATTTTCCTGAAAATTCTAGAATTTCTTATCATTCTTGTAATTATAGTTCTCAAAATGTTGAATCAGCACTCATTCTAAATCCTATTGTAATTTGACACAAAATTTCATTCAAATAACATGGTTGTTGATTGCCTCCAAGTGTACCAGGAAAAACTTAAAAGCAACCAGATGGTCCTGACAGGAATTATCTTGAAACTTCAACTCCCCCCTAATTCCAGGTGGAACAGTGCAGTCCTCTTACCAAAGTCTGAGTGGGCCCTGTAGGTCACAGCTGCACACTTCCACCCACCTGCTATCCTAGCTCATTCCCCAAGCAGGATATGACACGTGGAATAGGCTCATAACTGCACTGAGAAGTTCATGGGAGGCTTTTCAGTCACTGCGACGGCTGAGCTTCAGCACAGCAAGTACGCATGGAGCCATCAATTTTTCCACAGACATAAAGGAGGAGTGAGAACACCTCTGGTTTGAAACATAAAGTCACTTAGAGTCATAGAGTTATACAGCATGGCGACAGACCCTTCAGTCCAACTTGTCGATGCTGACTAAATACTCTACATAAATCTGGTCCCAGTTGCCAGCATTTGGTTCCTATCCTGCTAAACACTTACATAGAACATAGAAGAATACAGCGCAGTACAGGCCCTTCGGCCCTCGATGTTGCGCCGATCCAAGCCCACCTAACCTACACTAGCCCACCATCCTCCATATGCCTATCCAATGCCTGCTTAAATGCCCATAATGAGGGAGAGTCCACCACTGCTACTGGCAGGGCATTCCACGAACTCACGACTCGCTGAGTAAAGAACCTACCCCTAACATCTGTCCTATACCAACTCCCCCTTAATTTAAAGCTATGCCCCCTTGTAATAACTGACTCCATACGTGGAA